>NW_022589727.1:23234374-23247910 GCF_004348235.1 Phoca vitulina
AAGGAAGGAAGGAAGGAAGGAAGGAAGGAAGGAAGGAAGGAAGGAAGAAAGAAAAGAAAGGAAAGAAAAGAAAGAAAAGAAAGAAACCCTCACGCTTTCATTTAAAAAAAATTCTATAGTCTTGCACCCCCTAATCATTAATAGCATAAAGTTTAGTTTCTCTTGCTGGAACTACTTGCTCTATAAAATCCAATCTAATGAATGTGGGCCTTTCTCTAACACCCAATACACACAACAGAAAGAGGAGAGTCCGTATTCTCCTAGCTCCCCTATTAGCCGCCTCCAGGCTAAAACTCCTCCACATTTGCATAAAATCCACTTCTCTGAGAGGTATGCCATCTGGCTGTGCTAGAATGTAATGTTCTTTATTGAACCCATTTCTTCCTCACTCTCCATAATCAATGAAGCTTTAAGCTCTAAGATCCTTCTACCTTACTAACACAAATCTTGCCATTATCCTGGCAATTTCAAGGCACAATTTATATAATGTGCATACCTCAACTATTCTTCCCCTAAAACAAATACAATTGCATTCATCCCAATAATCCATTCCAGTTACCTTAACCTGGACCTCATCATTACTCACACTGATTCCATCTCTGAAACTAAACATTGATCTACCTCTGGCTGTAACCTTCTATCCCTAACCTATTCTTTGACCTTATCAAAGCAAACCGTGCCCCATTCCTCTACTTCATTGAGTCTATCATTTCTTCCTGCACACGTGCACCTCTTCTCCACAGACTACCAATCATTTCACTGCCCTCTCATTAGCACCCTAAATTCCCATCCACCCCTTAACCCTTCACCCACAGCTCCTTCAAACCTCTAATCTTCAATTCAACCCAACTTCCACACAATTCAATTCAACCTCTTCATATGGGGAGAAAAATGCAGAAGTGAAGAACTGGGTCAATTAAACCCATTCTCAGGCTCTCAAAATGACTCATCAATTCTTTTACTTATCCTTAGTCAACTACAAACCCTCTTCTCTTTTCAAATCTCTTACCTAAACTCACTCTTGGCAGATGAAGTTAACTCATGTATCAGTAAAAATAAAGGCCACCTGACCCCTTCAACTACCTAACCCCCTCTTTCTCCTTATATACCTTCACTTATCCATTTCTATACATTTCCTCTTAAATCAAATGGTACGGCTTCACCTATCTAAAGCTTACCCCTCCAGCTGTGTTCTTATTCCCATCTTCCGGTATCTTACAATGCTAGTTATTCCTCTCCTTCTGTGTCTCAACCTCTCTAGCAGTTCCTTACCATCAGCCTAGGTTTTAAAGGAAGAAAAAGAGAGAAACAGGGGAGGTAGGGAGGGGAAGAGAGAAGAGAAATTCCCTCAATTCTACAACTAAGCTAAGGACTGGTATGCATTTATCTTTCTACTTTGTCTCCTTTATTTTATTCCTCAGTTGACTATAATGAGGTTTCTACTACTATACCTGCTCTGGAAAAAAGTAAATGACATCCTAATGGCCAAATGCAATAAACACTGGAATCCAGTTCTCACACATAGCAACTGTATAATGTGAGGATATGATCAATAGTATTTCTTAAATAAATGAGTAAAACAATTCATATCTCATGCACCCATTTCCTACCATCCAGACCAGTGCTCTTCTAGTAGACTAGCATTTCTTATAATCAAAGTGATAACTTAAAAAAACTAAGTTTGCCAAAGTATGAAAAACATCAGGTCAAAAATTTGAAGTTTGATGTTCCCAATAACTGCAGATTCTTTGATTGCCTTGATTTTATTTAGTTGGGTTGATGTGTGGTAAGGGGGGAGGAATGAAATATTCCATTTTTTAGTTTTAATCTCCTAGAAATCACTGAGCAAATTCCAAAATATGCATCTTTATCACTAAGGTAGCATTCTTACCGAAAATACTTAACCTGACTCTCATGAAGGAACAATCAGACAAATCCAAATGGTAGGAAATCTATAAAAAAGGAACATGGGATCTTAAAAAAGAGTCAATATCCTGAAAAGTAAAAAATGGCCAGGAGACTATTCTGCATTAAAGGAAAAAAAGAAAAATAAAGACCAAATATAATGTGTGATCCCTGACTGGAGCTTAAATCTGAAAACTGAAAAGAAAAATATAGCCATAAAAGAACACTTTGCAAAGAGGTTAAAAAAAAAAAATATATATATATATATATATATATACACACACACACACACACACACATAATGTGTATTTGATAATATTATTAATGGCAATTAATGGAGATGGAGAAAGAAAATACACACAAATGTGGTAGAATATTAAAAACGGGTGAATCTAGAGGAAAGGCAATTTGATATTCATGTATTATTCTTTCACTTTTCTCAAAGTTTGGAATTTTTAAAATCAAAAGTTGAAGGAAAGAAACAATACATTAAATCATTACAAAAAAATCATAAACATATACTTACAAGCTAAAAAAACAAAAAATTTCAAAAAAAAATTTTTTTAAACAAAAAATTTCAAAACATGCTATGTAAAAGTATCATAAAATATTATAAAAGGAATAAGTTTATTTTTCAGAATTATAAAAGCTGCCTCCAAAGATATTGCTAATTATGATCAAGCATTTACTTTTTTAAAACTTCCAAAGAGTATCCAAGAATAACATATAAAAAAACTATCAATTTTCATTAAAATAAAAGGCAAATGAAATTTAAATTTAGTATTTAAAAAAAAAATTCTTACAGAAAACTGGAACACATTACCAAAGAATATAAAATTGGACTCTTTGATTCTTTTGAATTTAACACTTAACTCTAATAATGAGAAATAACTGGGAACAGTCTTCAACAAATGATGCTGGGACAACTGGATATCCAAACGCAAAAGGATAAAATTGTGATTCCACCACACATCATACATAAAATTAAACTCAAAATGGATCAAAGACTTAAACATGAGAGTTGAAACTCTTAGAAAACATAGGTGTACATCATCGTGACCCTGATTAAGGCAATGGTTTCTTAAATACAACACCAAATGCTCAGCAACAAAAAGAAAAATAGGTTAAGCTGGACTTCAACCAAGTGTAAAATTTAGTGCTTTGAGAACACTAGAAAGAAAGTGAAAAGGTTACAAGAGAAAATGGGAGAAAATACTTGCCAACCATATATGGTAAGGGCCTAATATCCAGAATGTATAAAGAACTCTTAAATATCAACAAAAAGTAACTTAATTTTAAAATGTGCAAAGGAGGGCACCTGAGTGGCTCAGTTGGTTAAGCGACTGCCTTCGGCTCAGGTCATGATCCTGGAGTCCCGGGATCGAGTCATCGGGATCCCTGTTCGGCGGGGAGTCTGCTTCTCCCTCTGACCCTCTTCCCTCTTGTGCTCTCTGTCTCTCATTCTCTCTCTCTCAAATAAATAAATAAAATCCTTTAAAAAAAAAAATGTGCAAAGGATCTGAACGGTCAGTTCCCCAAAGAATATATAAGGATGGCCAATAAGGACATGAAAAGATGCTCAATATAATTAGTCATTAGAGAAATGCAAACCAAAACCACAGATATCACTTCATACTCATCAGGATGGCTATAACTGAAAACAAACAAAACAGAAAATAAGTGTCACTAAGAATGTGGAGAAACTGGAACCCTCATATGTTTCCAGTGGAAATGTAAAATGTAAAATGACACATCCACTGTGAAAAATAGTTCAGTAGTTCCTCAAGAGGTAAAGGTAGAGTTACCATGTGATGCAGCAACCCTACTCCTAGGCATATACCCAAGATAAATGAAAACATGCTGTCTGGAAGTAGGCAACTACAAAGTCTGATGGAGCAGGCCTTAAGACTGCCCTCTCTTGTACAATCAACTAGACGTTTGGGCAGTTTCCAAAACCACTCTGAGGTTCAATAATTTGTCAAAAAGACTCATAGAACTTTACTGAAAGCTATTATAATCATGCTTACAGCTTATTAAAAGAGATGACTTATTACAATTTATCACATAAAGGTTATCACGGTTTAATACAGATTAAAATCAGCCAAAAGAAGAAACTCAGACCAGAGTCTGGGGGGCTTACAAATACAGAGCCTCCAATGGTCCTCTCCCATGGAATCAGAACACATTACCCTCCTGGCATCTATGTGTGATAATACACACAGAGTACTGCTAAGCCAGCTTCAGAGTCCAGAGTTTTCACTGGAGATGCATTACATAGGCAAAATAGAGTGACTAATTGCCCAGGTGGTTGAACTCAGTCTCCAGGTTGACTAATATCACTGGGACCCAAAGCCTACCCTAAATGACATGGTTGGCCTTTCTCGTGTAGCAGTCCCCACCCTAAGATTATTTATATAGCCAGTCTCCCAACTTCCCCCCCAAACCAAGCACAGGTATAGATTCCCTCCCAGAAGCTGAAGGCAAAGGTGAAACTTTGGGCAAGGCCAAATTCTTTAATACACATGTTCACAGAAAAGCTTGTACAGGGGCGCCTGGGTGGTGCAGCTGGTTAAGTATCCAACTCTTGGTTTCAGCTCAGGTCTGATCTCAGCGCTGTGAGATCAAGCCCATGTCAGGCTCCACATTCAGCATGCAGTCTGCTTGTGATTCACTCTCCCTCTCCTGCCCCTACTGTTCATGCATGCACGCTCTCTCTCTCAAATAAATAAATCTTAAAAAAAAAAAAAAAAGCTTGTACACAAATGTATGGCAGCACTATAGCCAAAAGCTGGAAACCATGCAAACATCACCCACTGATGAATGGATAAATAAAATGTTGTATGTATGTATGTGTGTGTGTGTGTGTGCGCGCATCCATCCATCCAGTGGAATATTATGCACCAATTAAAAGGAAGTACTGATATATGCTAAAACATGGATGAACTATTAAAACAAATATCAAATGAAGTAAGCCAGACACAAAGGCCACATGTCATATGATTCCATTTATATGTAATGTCCCAAAAGGTAGGTTCATGGAGACAAAGAGAAGATTAATGGTTGCAGAGACTGGGCAAAGAGGGGAAATAGGAGGAACAGGGATTCTTTTGGGGGTGATAGAAATATTCTGGAATTAGATAAGGTAGTAATTGTACAACATTATGAATGAATTAAACCACTAAACTGCACACTTTAAAGTGCCTAAAATGGTTAATTTAATCTAGTTTTCAAAAACCTGAGAAGCCTGGGTGGCACAGTTGGTTAAGCACTGGACTCTTGGTTTCACATCAGGTTGTGATCTCAGGGTCATGAGATCAAGCCCCGAGTGAGGCTCCGCACTCAGAGTGGAGTCTGCTTGGGATTCTCTCTCCCTCTCCCTCTGCCCCTTCCATTCATGCTCACTCTCTCTCTCTCTCAAATAAATAAATAAATCTTAAAAAAAAAACCTATATTAGTACCCTTCTCACAAAGAGCACCCAATCTAATGTTTACAATCTAGTAATAAAAGAAAAAAGAGATCACTCACCAGGAGATTATGCTAAGTGTAGTAAGTCAAGCAGAGAAAGACAAGTGTCATATGGTTTAACTTTTATGTGGAATATAAGGAATAGCATGGAGGACATTAGGAGAAGGAAGGGAAAAATGAAGGGGGGGAATCAGAGGGGGAGATGAAACATGAGAGACTATGGACTACAGGAAACAAACTGAGGGTTTCAGAGGGGGTGAGGTGGGGGGATGATTAGCCTGGTGATAGGTATTAAAGAGGGCACGTATTGCATGGAGCACTGGGTGTTATACGCAAACAATGAATCATGGAACACTACATAAAAAACTAATGATGTACTGTATGGTGACTAACATAACATAAATAAATAAATAAATAACAGACCGAAAGCATTAAAATTTGCTAAGAGGGTCCAAGATGGTGGCACAGGAAGACTCTGAACTCATCTCCTCCCACACACTAAATCTATACCTATATATAGAGAGACATTCCTCCAGATGAAAAAGAGAAGGCTGATTGCACAGCTTCTACACAACAAATGATAAAGGGACCAATAAGGAAAAGTAGGAGAAATATGGACATAACAGGAACCCCAGTCTTGACTAGGTGACCTGCAGTAGAGAAGGATATTAATGAGAGGCCAATGCACAGGCTCACCTGCCCTCAGACATAGCAGTTTAAACTGCAAACAGACTATAAATGAAGGAAATCCATTTACTAACACTAGAGCCTCCAACAAAAAGGTAGAGAACCAATGGAACTCTCACTGGGGTAAGAGGAACCAGCAAGCGCCATTTTTACATTCTGCATCTACCTTCATAGTGTAAACAGAAGCTGGGTCCGGGTACTTTACCAACCTGGTACGGCCACCCCAGCACACTCCAGACCCCTGGCCCACTCCAGCTCCAGCTATCCCTCAAAGGCGGCCCCCACGCAGTACACCCCCAGTCCCCAACCACATCAGCCCTAGCTCCAGCCATCCTGCCAAGGCAGCCCTGACACAACACCCTCCAGGACCCAACTGGCCTGTGCCCACAGCACAGCACATCCTGGGACCTACCAAGCTTAAGCCCACTTCTGCTCCAGTAATTCCACAGAGATGGCCACAGCACAACATGCCCCAGGACCAAGTCATGCTCACTCCAGCTCCAGCCCGCCTGCCAAAGCTACCAGGCATACAGTCTACGCAGCAGGCAGTCCTACATAAGGCCACTCCTTCAATACCAGGAAACTTAGCTCTTACAGCTATTCATAGAAACACACACAGGAAGTCAAATAAAATGAGGAGACAGAGAAATACGTTCCAAACAAAACAACAAGATAAAACCCCAGAAAAAAAGGAAGACCTAAAGAAAAGGAGATAAGTAATTTACCTGATAAAAAGTTCAAAGTAATGATCATAAAGATGCTCATCAAACACAGAAGACGAATGGAAGAACACAGTGATAACTTCAACATAGAGAAAGAAAATATAAAAAAGAACCAATCAGAGCTGAGGAATACAATAACTGAAATGAAAAATGCATTAGAAAGAACCAAAAGCAGATTACATGATAGAGAAGAATGAATCAGCAATCTGGAAGAGAGAATAGTGAAAACAGCAAAAAAAAATTTTTTAATGAGGACAGTTTTAAGGGACCTCTGGAACAACAAGCATACTAACATTCATATTATATGGGTCCCAGAAGGAAAAGAGAGAGGAAAAGGGCCAGAAAATTTGAAGAAATAATGGCTGAAAACTTCCCTAACTTGAGAAAGGAAACACATATCAGATGCAAAAAGCATAGAGTCCCTAATAAAATAAAACCAAAGAAATCCACCAAGACACATTATAAATAAAATTGCAAGTTAAAGATAATGAGAGAATGCTGAAGTCGGCAACAACAAAAAAAAAATTGGGGCGCCTGGGTGGCTCAGTCATTAAGCGTCTGCCTTCAGCTCAGGTCATGATCCCAGGGTCCTGGGGTCGAGCCCCACATTGGGCTCCCTGCTCCGTGGGAAGCCTGCTTCTCCCTCTCCCACTCCCCATGCTTGTGTTCCCTCTCTCGCTGTCTCGCTCTCTGTCAAATAAATAAAATATTTAAAAAAAAATAGTCATAAATGAAGAAAATCCCATAAGATGATCAACTCATTTTTTCAGCAAAAACTTTGCAAGCCAGGAGTGCCAGCATGTATTTAAACTCCTGAAAAGGAAAAACTTACAACCAAAACTACTCTATTCAGCAAGGCTGACATTCAGAATTGAAAAAGAGATAAAGGGTTTCCTAGACAAGCAAAACCTAAAGGAATTCACCCCAACTAAACCAGCCTTACAAGAAATGTTAAAAGATCTTTAAGCAGAAAAGAAAATGCCATGACTAAAAACAAGAAAATATATGAAAGAAAAAATCTCACTCATAAAATCAAAAGTATAGTAAAGGCAATGCATGAACCAATGAAAAAGCTAGTATGAGGTTAAAGACAAAAAAGTAAACTCAACTATAACTACAATAAGTAGTTAAGGGATATACAAAATAAAAAGATGTAAAATATGATGTCAAAGCAGAAAATGTTAAGAGGCAGTAAAAAAGCAGTGCTTTTAGAATGCATTCAAACTGAAACAACTATCAGCTTAAAACAGACTGCTATATATCTAGGTCAATATATATATACACTTCATTGGAACCACAGACCAAGAAGCTACAATAGACAAAAAATAAAGACAAAAGGGGCGCCTGGGTGGCTCAGTTGGTTAAGCGACTGCCTTTGGCTCAGGTCATGATCCTGGAGTCCCAGGATTGAGTCCCACATCGGGCTCCCTGTCAGCAGGGATTCTGCTTCTCCCTCTGACCCTCGCCCCTCTCACGTGCTTGCTCTCTCTCTCTCTCAAATAAATAAATAAAATCTTTAAAAAATAATAAAATAAAGACAAAAGAACCCAAACATAACTCTAAAGAAAACCATCAAATCATAAGAAAAGAGACCATAGGAAGGACAAATAAACAGAGAAGTACAAAAATAACCAGAAAACAATTAAAGTGTAAATAAGCACATGCCTATCAGTAATTACTTTAAATATAAATGGACTAAAATGCTCCAATTAAAAGACATAGGGAAGTTAAATGGCTGAAAAAAACAAGACCCATCTATATGCTGCCTGCAAGAAATCACTTCAAATCTAAAGATAAACACAGACTAAAAATAAAGGGATGGAAAAAGGTATTCCATGCAAATAAAAACAAAATGAAGGCTGGAGTACCAATACTCATATCAGACAAAACAGACTTTACAACAAAGACTGCAACAAAAGATAAAGAAAAGAATTACATAATGATAAAGAGGTCAACCCAAGAAGATAATATAACAGTTATAAATATTTATTCATCCGATATAGTAGCACCTAAATATATAAACCAAATATCAATAGACCTAACGGAAGAAATTGACATTAATTACAATAATGATAGAGGACTTCAACACCCCACTTACATCAATGCATAGATCACCCAGAAAGAAAATCAATAAGGAAACTTTGCCCTTAACACATTAAACCAGATGGACTTAATACATATATACAGCACATTTCACCCAAAAACTGCAGAATGCATTTTTTTTAATGGCACATGGAACATTCTTCAGGGCAGATCATATATTAGGCCACAAAACAAGTTTCAATAAATTTAAAAAGACTTAAATCATATCGAGCATCTTTTCCAACAACAATATGAAACTAGATATCGTTTAAAAGAAGAAAACTAAAAATAATAATAATAATAAAAAAATAAACAAGTAGATACTAAGAAACATTACTACACAACTAATGGGTAACAAAGAAATCAAAGAGGAGATCAAAAAATACTTTGAGACAATGAAAATGGAAACACAACTTTCCAAAATTGGAACAAAAGCAGTTCTAAAAGGAAAGTTCATAGCAATACAAACCTACCTTAAGAAACAAGAAAAACCCCAAGTAAACAATCTAACCTAAACTCAAAAAAGAAGAATGAAGCCCAAAGTTAGTAGAAGGAAGGATATAATAAAGATTAGAGTGGAAATAATTGAAATAGAAATTAAAAAATAAAAAAGATCAATGAAACTAAAACCTGATTCTTTGAAAAGCTAAAATTGAAAAACTCTAGCCAGACTTATCAAGAAAAAAAAAAGGGCTCAAAGGAATAAAAGCAAAAATGAAAAAGAAGTTACAGCTGAAACCACAAAAATATATATAGGAGACTATCACAGGAGACTACTAAAAAAAATTATATGCCAACAAAACAGGAAACCTAGAAGAAACACATAAATTCCTAGAAACACACAACCTTCCAAGACTGAATCAAAAAGAAATAGAAAATCTGAATATACCAATTACAAGTAATGAAATTGAGTCAGTAATTTAAAAACTCCCAGAAAACAAAAGTCCAGGACCAGATTGCTTCATATATGAATTCTACCAAACATTTAAAGAAGAGTTAGTAACTATCCCTCTCAAATTATTCCAAAAAATTAAAGAGGAAGAAATGCTTCCAAACTCATTTTACAAGACCAGCAGAATCAAAGATACCACTAAAAAAAAGACAGGCCAATATCCCCAGCAAACATAGATGTAAAAATTCTCTTCAAAATATTAGCAAATCAAAATCCAAATACATTAATAGGATCATACTCCATGAGCCAGTGAAATTTACCAACATAATATACCACATTAACAGGATTAAAGATAAAAATATGATCATTAAATAGATGCAAAAAAGCATTTGACATATACAACATCCATTTATGATAAAAACCCTCAACAGAGCAGGTATAGAAAGAACATACCAAGTATAATAAAGGCCAGATATGATAAACCTTCAGCTAACATCATACTCAATGGTGAAAAGCTGAAAGCTTTTCCTCTAACATTAGAAACAAGACAAGGATACCCATTCTCACAACTTACTCAACATAGTATTGGAAATCCCAGCCACATCAATTAAGCAAGAAAAAAAAAATCAAAGGCATCCAAACTGAAAAAGCACTAAAATTGTTACTAATTGCAGGTGACATAATATCATATATAGAAAACCATAAGGCTCCACCAAAAAACTATTAGAACCAATAAAATAGGGGCGCCTGGGTGGCTCAGTTGGTTGGGCATCTGCCTTTGGCTCAGGTCATGATCCCAGGGTCCTGGGATCGACTCCCACATCGGGCTCCTTGCTCAGCGGGGAGCCTGCTTCTCCCTCTCCCCTGGCCTGCCATTCCCCCTGCTTGTATGTACTCTCTCTCTCCGTCAAATAAATGAATAAAATCTTAAAAAAAGAATACAAGAATTCAGTAAAGTCACAGGATACAAAATGAACATATGGGGAAATTTGTTGCATTTCTATACACTAATAGCAAGCTATCAGAAAGAGAAATCAAGAAAACAATCCCATTTACAATTGCATCAAAAAGAACAAAATACCTAGAAAAAAAATTTAACCCATGAAAGACCTGTACTCTGAAGAGTATAAAATGAAAAAGATTGAACACAACACAAATAAATGGAACTATATACTGTGCTCATGGACTGGAAAAATTAATATTGTTAGAATGTCTATACTACACAAAGCAATCTACAGACTTAATGCAGTCCCTATCGGGGCACCTTAGTGGTTCAGTCAGTTAAGTGTCTACCTTTGGCTCAGGTCATGATCCCAGGGTCCTGGGATCAAGTCCCATATTGGGCTCCCTGCTCTGCAGGGAGTCTGCTTCTCCCTCTGCCCCTCCCCCCACTCATTCTCTCAATCTCACTCTCTCACTCTCACTTTCTCAAATAAATAAAAGCTTTTAAAAACAAGGAATTAATGCAATCCCTATCAAAATACCAATGGCATTTTTAACAGAACTAGAACAAAGAATCCTAAAATGTGTATTGAACCACAAAAGACCCTAAGTAGCCAAAGTGATCTTAAAAAAAACAAAGCTGGAGATTATCATGCTCCCGACTTCAAAATATGTTAAAAAGCTACACTAATAAAAACAGAATGGTACTGGTACAAAAAAACACACATACATCAACGGAACAGAATAGAGAGCCCAAAAATAAACCCACACATATACAATCACCATTTGGCATTTGCCTTAATAATAATTGATTTGGGCAAGACTCATCAATAGATGTTGTATTAGTTTCCTATTGCTGCTTTCGGAAATGTCAATTTCATGAAACACCAGTAAAGACTCAGGAACTTCCAAATTAAAGGATTCTAAAGAGGGGCACCTGGATGGCAGAATGGGTTAAGCCTCCAACTCTTGAGCCAGATGGCTTCCCAGGGGAATTCTACCAAACATTTAAAGAAGAATTAATACCTATTCTTCTGAAACTGTTCCAAAAAAATAGAAATGGAAGGAAAACTTCCAAACTCATTTTATGAGGCCAGCATTACCTTGACCCCAAAATCAGACAAAGAACCCATCAAAAAGCAGAATTACAGACAAATATCCCTGATGAACATGGATGCAAAAATTCTCACCAAAATACTAGCCAATAGGATCCAACAGTACATCAAAAGGATTATTCACCACGACCAAGTGATATTTATTCCTGGGCTGCAAGGTTGGTTCAACATCCACATATCAATGTGATACAATACATTTAATAAAAGAAAGAACAAGAACCATATGATCCTCTCAATAGATGCAGAAAAAGCATTTGACAAAGTACAGCATCCTTTCTTGATTAAAATTCTGTTCAGAGTGTAGGGATAGAGGGTACATACCTCAATATCATAAAAGCCATCTATGAAAAACCCACAGCGAATATCATTCTCAATGGGGAAAAACTGAGAGCTTTCCCCCTAAGGTCAGGAACACAGCAGGGATGCCCACTATCACCACTGCTATTCAACATAGTACTAGAAGTCCTAGCCACAGCAATCAGAAAACAAAAAGAAATAAAAGGCATCCGAATCGGCAAAGAAGAAGTCAAACTCTCACTCTTTGCAGATGATATGATACTTTATGTGGAAAACCCAAAAGACTCCACCCCAAAACTGCTAGAACTCATACAGGAATTCAGTAAAGGGGCAGGATATAAAATCAATGCACAGAAACCAGTGGCATTCCTATACACCGACAACAAGACAGAAGAAAAAGAAATTAAGGAGTCAATCCCATTTACAATTGCACCCAAAACCATAAGATTCCCAGGAATAAATCTAACCAAAGAGGCAAAGAATCTGTACTCAGAAAACTATAAAATACTCATGAAAGAAATTGAGGAAGACACAAAGAAATGGAAAAACGTTCCATGCTCATGGATTGGAAGAACAAATATTGTGAAGATGTCAACGCTACCTAGAGCAATCTACACATTCAATGCAATCGCCATCAAAATACCATCCACTTTTTTCAAAGAAATGGAACAAATAATCCTAAAATTTGTATGGAACCAGAAAAGACCCCAGATAGCCAGAGGAATGTTGAAAAAGAAAAGCAAAACTGGTGGCATCACAATTCCGCACTTCAAGCTCTATTACAAAGCTGTCATCATCAAGACAGTATGGTACTGGGACAAAAACAGACACAGAGATCAATGGAACAGAATAGAGAGCCCAGAAATGGACCCTCAACTCTATGGTCAACTCATCTTCGACAAAGCAGGAAAGAATGTCCAATGGAAAAAAGACAGTCTCTTCAACAAATGGTTTTGGGAAAATTGGACAGCCACCTGCAGAAGAATGAAACTGGACCATTTCCTTACACCACACACAAAAATAAACTCAAAATAGATGAAAGACCTAAATGTGAGACAGGAGTCCACCAAAATCCTAGAGGAGAACACAGGCAGCAACCTCTTCGACCTCAGCCGCAGCAACTTCTTCCTAGAGACATCGCCAAAGGCAAGGGAAGCAAGGGCAAAAATGAACTATTGGGACTTCATCAAGATAAAAAGCTTTTGCACAGCAAAAGAACGTCAACAAAACCAAAAGACATTCAACAGAATGGGAGAAGATATTTGCAAATGACATATCAGATAAAGGGCTAGTATCCAAAATCTATAAAGAATTTCTTAAACTCAACACCCAAAGAACAAATGATCCAATCAAGAAATGGGCAGAAGACATGAACAGACATTTTTCCAAAGAAGACATCCAAATGGCCAACAGACACATGAAAAAGTG
>NW_022589727.1:23248310-23465914 GCF_004348235.1 Phoca vitulina
GGAGAAAGGGGAACCCTCCTACACTGTTGGTGGGAATGCAAGCTGGTGCAACCACTCTGGAAAACAGTATGGAGGTTCCTCAAAAAGTTGAAAATAGAGCTACCCTATGACCCAGCAATTGCACTACTGGGTATTTACCCCAAAGATACAAATGTAGTGATCTGAAGGGGTCTGTGCACCCCAATGTTTATAGCAGCAATGTCCACAATAGCCAAACTGTGGAAAGAGCCAAGATGTCCATCAACAGATGAATGGATAAAGAAGATGTGGTGTATATATATATACAATGGAATATTATGCAGCCATCAAAAAAATGAAATCTTGCCATTTGCAATGATGTGGATGGAACTGGAGGGTATTATGGTCAGCGAAATAAGTCAAACAGAAAGCCATGTATCATATGACCTCACTGATATGAGAAATTCTTAATCTCAGGAAACAAACTGAGGGTTGCTCGAGTGTTGGGGGTGGGAGGGATGGGGTGGCTGGGTGATGGACACTGGGGAGGGTATGTGCTATGGTGAGCACTGTGAATTGTGTAAGACTGATGAATCACAGACCTGTATCTCTGAAACAAATAATACATTCTATGTTAAAAAAAAAAAAAAAAAGAAGAAGATAGTAGGAAGGGAAAAATGAAGGGGGGGAAATTGGAGGGGGAGACGAACCATGAGAGACTATGGACTCTGAGAAACAAACGGAGGGTTCTAGAGGGGAGGGGGGTGGGAAGATGGGTTAGCCTGGTGATGGGTATTAAAGAGGGCACGTATTGAATGGAGCACTGGGTGTTATACGCAAACAGTGAATCATGGAACACTACATCAAAAACTAATGATGTAATGTATGGTGATTAACATAATAAAATAAAATTGAAAAAACAAAAGGAAATGTCCTCTCAGAAATTAATTGAACTGATTACTCTAAGAGGTGACATAAACAAAAAAGGTGACATAAAACAAATTTAAGATGGATTATACAAATTCATTCATAGCAGCTACTAAGGAAAACTATAGAGGCGAGCCTCAGAGATACTGCAGTTCAGTTCCAGACCACCACCACAAAGCTAGTATTACTTTAATAAAGTGAGTCAAATTAATTTTGGGGCTTCCCAGTGCATGTAACAGTTATGTTTACACTATTCTGTAGTCAACTAAGTATGCAATAGCATTATGTCTAGAAAAACAACATACATACTTCATTGCTAAAAAATGCTAACCATCATCTGAGCTTTCAATGAGTCATAATCTCTGTCACAGATCACTAAAACAAATATAATAATGAAAAAGTTTGAAATATTGCAAAATATGACATAAAGTGAGCAAATGCTATTGGAAAATGGTGCCAACAGATGTGCTCAGTGCAGGGTTGCCACAAACCTTCAATTATTTTTTAAAAAGGCAATGTCCGCAAAGTACAATAAAGTAAAGCACAATAAAACAAGGTATGCCCATATTCTGGCACATACTTCTAAACTTTAAAATGTGATATCAAAGGAAACAAAAATGTTGCCCTTTGGTGTTACAGAAATATCCCCGAACTGGTTCAGTCAGTAACCTCAATCATTAATAAGTATATTACTTGTGACATTCTTATACCCATATGTCATTCTAGAGCAAGAGAATTACCTAATCAGGGGAATTAAAAATTGAAGTGAAAATACTTTAGTAGTTTCAGACAACCTACATCTCAAAGTAATGCTTTTAGCAATGTAACCAGAATGTAAAAAGGACAATAGCTTTTAGAAAAGTATGGGGTGCCTGGGTGGCTCAGTCAGTTAAGCACCTGACTCTTGGTCTCAGCTCAGGTCTTGATCTCAGGGTCGTGAGTTTAGGCCCCACGTTGGAGTCCATGCTGGAAACTGAAGGGAAAAAAACAAAAAAAAACAAGGTGTATCTAATAGACAATTTATTTACACTTACCTGTTACTTCTTTTAACTGATTTGTTCTGCCATGGTGGATCCATCACAATTACATCATATGTTTTCCTACCTGAAAACAAACACACAATTTCAGAAAATACCTACCTTCTGTAGGTGATCACTTTAGAAACTAAAGTGCATTGACTACAGACACAAATATAATGGAATGCAACAAAAGGACTTACAACATCTATTCAAATAAAATAATTTAATCTAAAAAAATTGAGATTTCCCTTATAATTCAGTACCACGGGGATTTTAACATAAGTTTACCTATTGCTATTTTTGCAAAGACTACCTGAAAATAACTACAGCTCACTTAGCTGGACACCAATCTTTTGTAAATGCCCTTTATGTCTTGACAGCCGTATTAATATGGTCCTTTCAAACCTAAATGTGTTTTGTTTTTTTCATTTTTTTGCTTTACTTTTTTTAAGCTTCGTTTTGAAATAATTTATCTTAAAACTGACACACTGACCATAATAAAACTTCCTCAATTATCTACAGGTGTCTTTTTTTTCTGACCCAAGATCCAAAGCAGGATCACACACTGCATCTAATTGTCATGTCTCCTCAATCTCTTCCAATCTGGGAAAGTTCCTCAGTCTTTCTTTGTCACTTATGACCTTGACACTTTGAAGGCTATTGGCCAGTTATTTTATAGAATGTCTCTTAACTTGGGTTTGGTATTTCCTCGTGATTAAATTTAGATTATTAATGTTTGGCAAGAATACCACCAAATAATCAGGAAATACAAGATGTCAAAATGTCTCATTATTGGTGATACTATCTTTAATCATTTGGTTAAAGGGTTGTCTACCAGGTTTCTCCAGTTTTCACTTTGTAATTAATAAGTATCTGGTAAAGAGATACTTTAAGACTGTGCAAATATCCCGTGTCTCATCTTTTCACCTACTATTTTGATATCTAATTATTATGTTGTTTGCCAAATAGAAACTTTCTAGTTCTATCATTCCACCTACATTTATTAACTGGAATTTTACTGTAAGGAAGAGCTGTCCCTTCTGCTTTTATAAACATAGGTATATTTTGGTAAATGTACAATTTCACAAGTAATCAAAAGAGTGCAAATTAAGATGAGGAAGTAATAGTTTTTAAACTATTAAAATGACAAAAATAAAAAAGAACAGAAAACAACGTTCAAACATAACATAATTTTCCCATTAATTATCCTGTCATTTACCCTGAAGAATTTATGACACTGTGACATGAATAACCACTCATGTGTAACATAGCTTGACAGCAATTAAAAGATAGCTTTTCCTTAATGAACTATGTCATTTAATAACTTAAAATTTTTATATTAAATATCCAAAAAACAAGAGCATATTAAATTAAATTTCATCAATACATTTCTCTCCTACTTCATTTCTTAGAATATTATGACTTATTAAATACATATAAATCCCTGAGATAAGCAATTGATACAGATTAATTCATTTAATCTTCAAAATGACCTTCAGAAGTAGATTATTATAACTATTTTATAAACTAGGAAACTGAGGCTCAGTTTTGTGAAGTGAATAGCTCAAAGATTAACAGTTAAGCTTTAGAATCTAAATTCAAATTCAGGTGTATATGAATGTGGACTTCAATCTTTAAATTTTGTTGACATTATACAGGAAAATATTTCAAGAAATTTTAGACAATAAACTGTAACACCAGCTTAAAATGTAACCTAAAAGGCTATGGTGTTAATATTCATATCTAAAGTGTTCCTACTTTGCTATAAAGAAAAGTTAAATAAAATTGTTTGGCCAAGCCCAATTATATCGTGAATTCTTAAGTACAGAGCAGCAGCTACATTTGCTTTCATGGGGACCAATTACTTTTTGACCCTTTGTTCATTAGTCTTATTTTTTAATTTTTTTAAATTTTTTAAATGTTTTTAAACCAAAAGTCAGAGTTTTAAAATTAAATTTAAAAGGAAAAAATCACAGAGAAAATTAAGCATTTATTCTATCCTCATACTGCTGACCCACATTTAGCATTCAGACTAGCTCTTGACTTCCAAGGCCACAAAAAAATTATATTTTTCTAATAACATAGTAATTACTTACAGTTCAGAAGTGGATGCATGCAAGAAATGTCAGACAAAAGAAAACTGCTTTTTGGTGGCACCAGGTATTTCTGTCCCATTAAAGTAATCATTTTTGTAAAGCTAGAGTTGTTTTCAACAACCCGTGAAAATAAATCCTGTTCTGTAATAGACATATCTTCTTCCATCAGTTGTAATGCCTGAAGATCCACTGCATTCAGAGAAGGCAAATGCTTTGCCATTGTACATAATTCTGACAAACTGCAGGTATCAAGTGGTAAAGTAATGGGCTCACTACACTTGTCCCATTTTTCAGAAAGTGGATGAAGAAAGCCACTTTTGAGACCTTCTTGGATTAACTCTGAAGAGCCATCCAAAATCAGTCCCCTGATCTGTAAGAAAAATTTGTTAAGATACATTAAAAGGCCATTTACATTAAGACAATTCTCTAAATAATGAAATTCCTACTATGCTTTGAATATTTGAACTTATGGATTGAAATCAATATTTTATTTCTTTTTAAAGATTTTATTTATTTAATTGACAGAGAGACACAACGAGAAAGAGAGCACAAGCAGGGGGAGTGAGAGAGGGAGAAGCAGGCTCCCGGCTGAGCAGAGAGCCTGATGTGGGGCTCGATCCCAGGACCCTGGTACCATGACCTGAGCCGAAGCAGACGCTTAACAACTGAGCCACCCAGGCGCCCCTGAAATCAATGTTTTAAAGCTTACACTAAAATAATTTTATGATAAAATGTAAAGGCAAGAATGTGTGAGTATACCTTCAAATTGCTGTTTCTTAAATGTGGAATAAAACAAACTTCATAAATTCACTCACAATTAAATAACCAAACAATATACATATAAAACACATTCTTAAAAATGTATTAAGATGAATTTGAAATAAATAAATAAATAAATACGAATTTGATAACATGAATGTTTCTAGAAGCAGAATTTCTAATCTATAAAGCAAACTAAGTTTAAATCACATTTAATATTAAATTTTTCTAGTGATCTAATTTTAAAATAAACTTACCATTGAATTTATATTTCTTAAATTGTAAAGAAAAAAAAGTAACTGTTAAATGAACATACAAACAAAGTTTTGCAAAAATACAATTACAATAATTAGAAAATTAAAATCTAAGTTCCACTTCTGGGCAAGATGCAATACCAGAGGTCAGATTTAACTTTTCATCAGACATTACTTTTTTTAAAAAGTATAAAGTGTAATTTTTTTAAAAGGCTATCTGACTTAGATAGATGTCAAGTAGTGAAAAATACTGGTCCCTAAAAAAGGAAAAACGAATGATTGTTCCAGCTTACTGCCTGAGAAGATTTGCAGGCGGCAGCGCAGCAAAGGAGACCCATTCAGAGTCCAACAGTCTCTGAGTTGAGAGGATGCAGCTGGAAGTCTGAAAAGGTCAAAGCAGCTAGAGTTTGCAGGGCAGGATACCAAAGAGGAGAGAGCTGCAGAGAGAGACAGTTCTTAAAAGCTGCAGGAAGGTCCACTCAAGTCTCCCCAAGGTCAGGGAAAGAAATGATGTCAAATGATCAGAGGGAACAATCCACAGAGCTCACACAAGGCTGGGAACAGCGATCCCACCAGCCAGAATGGAAACTCTCCTAATTTACAAGGCATCAGGTAGACGACTCATAGGGGTATTGCCTCATGAGTGGGGGGAAAAATAGCTCTAAAGACTGCTCTGGTCCTAACTAAAAAACCTTAAAACAAGCTTCAAAACTTTAAAAGAAAGTCACAAAAGGATCAACCAGTTTCAAAGTAACTTTGTCCAAGAACAAAGTTGAAGAATATTTATAGGAATATGAAAATATCTAGTACTCAAGAAGCTAAAATTGAAATGTCTTACAAAAAATAAAGTTACCAGATATATAAAGAAGCAGGAAAATGCAACACATTATGGAGAAATAATCACTCAATAGAAACATACAGGAATAACAGAGATGAACAAAGAGTAGAAAAGGCTGGATAGGTTTACTTGCAGCCCATTTAAAAGATTAGGAACAAAAGTAGAAAAATATAATAAGGCACTTATCATAACCATATTCATATGTTCAAAAATGTACAGAAAAAAATAAGAATGTTAAAGAAACACAAAACTACTTAAAAAAAAAATCGAGCTTCTAGAGAAAAAAACTGCATACCACAGAAATACTGTGGGTTGGGTTCCAGACCACTGGAATAAAGTCAAGTTATCACAATAAAATCAGTCATTGAAGGCAAGGGCTGTAAGCTACAAAAGATTCGCCTGTATTTTATAAATCAGACTATATATTCTTTTCTATAATCATTACCTTTTTCGTCCCCCTTGGTGCAGTCTTTCTCAAAATACGTATTTCAACTACCTCCATTGGAATCACCTGGAGGTTGTTAAAAAATAAAAATTTCTAGTCCCATACAGGAGACATTGGGGGTTTAGTTGCAGGCCACCACAATAAAGTGACTATTGCAATAAAGTGAGTCAAATTAATTTTTTGGCTTCCCAGTGCATATAAAAGTTATATTTATACTGTATCATAGTCTATTAAGGACTCGATAGCATTACATCCTTTAAAACAATGTATATGCCTTAACTTAAAAATACCTTATTGCTAAAAAATGCAAACTACTATCTGAAATTTCAGCAAGTCATATTCTTTTTGTGGGTGGAGGGTCTTGCCTCTGTGTTGATAGCTGCTGACTCATTAGGGTGGTGGTTGCTGAAGGCTGAGGTAGCCATGGCAATTTTTTAAAATAAAACAACAATGAAGTTTGCCACATTAATTGACTCTTCCTTTCATGAAAGATTTCTCTGTAGCATGAATGCTGTTTGATAGCATTTTACCCGCAGTAGAACTTCTTTCCAAACTGGGAGTCAATACTCTCAAACCCTTTTGCTGCTTTACCAACTCAGTTTATGGAATATTCTAAGTCCTCTGTTGTCATTTCAACAATGTGCACAGCATCGTCACCAGGAGTAGTTTCCACCTGAAGGAATAACTTTCTTTGTTAGCCCATCAGAAGCAACCCCTCATCCACTAAAGCTTTATCATGAGCTTGCAGCAGTTTGGTCACATCTTCAGGCTCCACTTCTAATTCTAGTTCTCTTGCTGTTTCCACCACATCTGCAGTGACTTCCTCCACTGAAGTCTGGAACCCCTCAAGGTCATCCCTTAGAGTTGCAATCAACTTCTTTCACACTCCCGGTAATGTTGATACTTTGACCTCTTCCCACGAATCACAAATGTTTGTGTTTTTTTTTTAAGATTTTCCTATTTATTTATTCATTTGAGAGACAGAGAAAGCAGGAGCAGAGGGAAAGGCAGAGAGAGAGGGAGAAGCAGACTCCCCACTGAGCCGGGAGCCCGATGCGGGGCCCAATTCCAGGACCTGGAGATCATGACCCGAGCTGAAGGCAGACACTCAACCATCTGAGCCACCCAGGTGCCCCAAATCACAAATTCTTAATGGCATCTAGAATAGTGAATCTTTTCCAGAAGACTTTCCATTGACTTTGTGCCCAGATCCATCAGAGGAATCACTGTCTGTGGAAGTTATAGCCCTACGAAATGTATTTCTTCAATAATAAGACTTGAGTCAAAATTACTCCTTGATCCATGACCTGCCAAATGGATTTTGTGTGAGCAGGCGTGAAAACAACATACGTCTAACTGTACATCTCCATCAGAGCTCTTGGGTCACCAGGTGCATTATTAAAAATAATAAGTACTATTTTGAAAGGAGTCTTTTTTTCTGAGCAGTGGGTCTCAACAGTGGGTTTAAAAGATTCAGTAAGCCGTGTTGTAAACAGATGTGCTGTCATCCAGGCTTTGTTGCTCCACCTATAGAGCAAACACATAGTAAATTCAGCATAGTTCTTTTTTTTAAAGATTTATTTATTTATATTAGAGAAAGAGAGAGCATGAGCAGAGGGAGAGGCAGAGGGAGAGGGAGAAAATCCTCAAGCAGACTCCCTGCTGAGTGCGGAGCCTGACACAGGGCTTGATCCCAGGACCCCGAGATCACGACCCAAGCTGAAATCAAGAGTCGGATGCTTAACCAACTGAGCCACCAGGTGCCCCAAATTAGCATAATTCTTAAGGCCCCTAGAATTTTCAGAATGGTAAATGAGCACTGACTTCAACTTAAAGTCACCAGCTTCATTAGCCCCTAGCAAGAGAGTCAGCCTGTTCTCTCAAACTTTGAAGTTAGGCATTCTCCTATCTAGTTATGAAATTCCTAGATGGCATCTTTTTCCAATAGAAGGCTGTTTTGTCTATATTGAAAATCTGTTTAGTGTAGCCACCTTCAGTAATGATCTTAGCTATGTCATCTGGATCACTTGCTGCGGCTTCTACATCAGCACTTGCTGTTTCACCTTGCACTTTGATGTTATACAGACAGCTTCTTAAACCTCATGAACCAGCCTCTGCCGGTTTCAAACTCTTCTACAACTTCCTCACACATCTTTGCAGCCTTCATAGAACTGAAGAGAGTTAGGGCCTTGCTCTGGATTAGGCTTTGGCCTAAGGGAATGTTGTGGCTGGTTCAATCTTCTAACCAGACCACTCAAACTTTCTCCATATCAGCAATAAGGCTGATTTCACTTACCATTCATATGTTCATTGGGTTAGCACTTTAAATTTCCTTCAAGAACTTTTGCTTTGCATTCACAATTTCGCTAACACTTTGGTGCATGGGGCTTTTGATCTGCCTTCTTCACTGAACTTAATCATTTCCAGCTTTTGATTTAAAGTATAAGATATGCTGGGGTTCCTGGGTGGCTCAGGTGGTTAAGCATCCAACTCTTGATTTCAGCTCAGGTCATGATCTCAGGGTCATGAGATCGAGCCCCAAGTCGGGCTCCGTGCTGGCAATGGAGCCTGTTTAAGATTCTCTCTCTCCCTCTGCCCTTCCACCTCCTCGCCCCACTCTCTCAAAAAAAAAGGGGGGGGGGCACCTGGGTGGCTCAGTCATTTAAGCATCTGCCTTCGGCTCAGGTCATGATCCCAGGGTCCTGGGATTGGAGCCCTCCATCAGGCTCCCTGCTCAGCAGGGTTTCTGCTTCCCCCCTGCCCCTTCCCCTGCTCGTGCTCTCTCTCTCACTCACTTCTAATAAATAAAACCTTTAAAAATTTTTTTGAAGTATGAGACATGCAACTCTTCCTTTCACTTGAACACTTGGAGGCAACTGCAGGGTTATTAATTAACCTAATTTCAAGACTGCTGTATCTCAGGCAATAGGGAGGCCCAAGGAGAGGGAGAGAGACGGGAATGGCTCGGTGGTGGAGGAGTGAGAGCACACATTTATCAATTAAGTTTGCCATCTCCTATGTGTGCAGCTTGTGGTGCCCCGAAACAATTACAGTAGTAACATCAAAGATCACTCATCACAGATGACCAAGACAGATGTCATAATAACAAAAAAGTTTAAAATACTGCAAAAATTATCTAAATGTGACACACAGACACAAAGTGAGCAAATGCTGTTGGAAAAATGGCGCTGAGAGACTTGCGTGATGCAGGGTTGCCACAAACTTTCATTTTTTAAGAAGTGTGATATCTGCAAAGTGCAATAAAGCAAAGCACAATAAAACAAGGTATGCCTGTTCACTGCAAAAAGGAAATACATACTAGGTTGTATTAACAGCAGGTATTGAAGAAGAAAACATTAGTGCACTTGAAAACAACATAATAAAAGTGTCCAAAATGAAGAGGACAGAAAAAATATTTGAGGAGGTAATGGCCAAAAAAATTTCCAAATTTGCTGAAACTATTAATTCATAGACTCAAGCTCAATGTTGAAAACAGAGGAGGAGGGGAAAACTGCATTAAGGAACATCATAATCAAATTGCTAAAAATCAATGATAAAGAAAAAATATTCAAAGCAGCCAAAGACTTCTACTTTCAACCAAGATGGAGTCTCAGGAACAACAGCTTTCAAGACACAGGACATCAGGCAATAAAGGACAATGAAAGAAATCATAGGTAAGCCCTATGACTGCCCCAGGCAACTGCCTGGAAAATTTCCAGGCCAAAAGAAAGAAGAATCTGAACAGAGCCTTGGAAAAATCCAGAGCGAGTAGACAAAGCAGAGAATATAGGGAGGTCAAGACAAGAATTCACAGGACAGAGTACCAGACAGAAAGGAGCTACCCAGAGAGAGAACTATGTAGATCTGTAGGCAGTCACACTGGAGAAATTCCCCTAAGTACTGATGTGCTTAAGTGTATGAGGGAATTATCCAAGGCCAGGAAAAGAACTACCCAAAAGACAGAAGAAATAGTGCAGGGAGTTCCCACAGGGCCAAGAATGGTGCCCATTTCCAAATATTCAGACTGAGAAACCTCATGATTCACCAGGCAAATGGGAGCTAATTTACCACGCATCTCTGAGGAGAGGCACTGACAGCTGGTCATCCGGAATATATACCTCAAACACAAGGATGGTTACACATGAGGAAAAATCACCTACTCAATCTCCACAGATGCTTAAAAAACATTTCATAAAATTCAATAACCATGTTTGATAATAACAATAAATAAGAACAGATGGGGGGTGCCTGGGTGGTTCAGTCAGTTAAGTGTCTGCCCTTGGCTCAGGTCACAGTCCCAGGGTCCTAGGATTGAGCCCCGCATCAGGCTCCCTCTTCCCTCTCCCTCTGCTCCCCCTCCTCACTCCCCCGCCCCCCCGCTCCGGCTCATGCTCACTCTCTTACACTCTCTCAAATAAATCAATAAAATATTTTTTTTAAAAAAGAACAGATGGAAACTTCCTCACATGCTATTTGCAGGTCAGTCCAAAAGCCAGTATTATGCTTAGTAATGAAATCATCCCCACTGAGTCAGGAACAAGACAAGGATATACACTGTCATAAATACGATTTAATATTGTATTATATTTTCCAGCCTATTCATTTACAAATGAGAAGTAAATTAGAGATAAAATAATTGGAAAGCTGTAATTTAAAGTATTTCTATTTTCAGGAGTTATAAGTATTAACTGGAAAACCCCAGAGATTAAAAAAAAAAAAAAAAACTACAGCAACTTAAGAAATTGGCAAGACTTTTATAAAGAAAATCTTATGGAATGACAATAGAAACTGAAACAAATGGAAAGAACATATTTGTGTTATCAACATCTTAAAGATGTCAGTAGGCCCTAATTTAATTTATAAATTTAACTTGATGCCATAAAAATTCCAATTGCTTCTTTTTTCTAACCAGAATTAAACTGATCCTAATGGGAAATTCATATGGGAAAATAAACAAACAAACAAAACAGAAAAATTCTGTAAAAGAGAAATACAGATAAAAGGAGGGGTAAGCATACCAAATATTAAAACATACTCATGTTATAAAACCTGAAAAGAGACTGGAAGATAGAGAAATTAAGACATAAATCCAGAAATAAACTCAAATACATATGTGTATGTGTAACTCACACTTCACACCACAATGAAATCTAAATGAATCAAAGATATAAATGTGAAATGAAATAATATCCTAGAAAAAAACATGAGAAAATTCTTTCATTTTTTTCCCATGGGAAAATTCTTTTAGAGCCTTGAAGAAGAAATACCTTTTTAATTATGACTCAAAAATCCAGAAATCATAAAAGAAAAAAAAAGTCACTCCACTATTAAATTCTAACTTTGATCAAAATAATTGTTTAATTTTTAAGAACATCCTTATTTATATAGTTTTATACTACTTCACATTAATCTTCAAATGTCATCAATGAACATTTTACACCTTACCTTTGTATGATATTCCATAGCATCCAATTCACCTTGATTGAAAACAACACATCTTTTACGCTTCTAAAGAGTAAATTACAGGAAGAAAATTATGTTGCCATCTATCACAATGTTGATATTTGGAAATATATTAGTATTTCTTTTTTATCACATTTTCCCTAGTGTGTATCTCAGTCTTCAAGAGCTTAACCGACTAGTAAGGTCAGAATCAGTGAAAAGTGTATGGACTAAAGAAATAAGCTTTCCCAAATAAAAAATTACTATTTATTATTATTATTATTATTATTACAAGCTTAATAAGTGATATAAGGTCACTTAAGCCTTATCTGCTATTAATAAGAACTAGTACCAATGATAAAATGTAGCACAGACATCCGTGGAACACAAGAAAACTGTGACACTGTATAAAGTTACTAGTATCATCTATCAGTTGATATATATTGTACAATCCTCAACTTCATTTCTGAGGAGATGAACTACGCATATACTATCATTAAAAAAAAATCCAGTACACTTTCTTTTTTTTTTTTTTTCTTTTTTAAAGATTTATTTATTTGAGAGAGAGAGAATGAGAGAGAGAGAACACCTGAGAGGGGATAGGGTCAGAGGACGAAGCAGACTCCCTGCCGAGCAGGAAGCCCGATGCGGGACTCGATCCAGGGACTCCAGGATTATGACCTGAGCGGAAGGCAGTCGCTTAACCAACTGAGCCACCCAGGCGCCCAATCCAGTACACTTTCAATAGCTCTTTATGACTGATCTGAGGGCTAGGTACAAATCAGATATACTAACACTGTTCTGTATCTAACAGCTGCATAGAAAAGAACATGTAAGACAGTGCAAAATAGAGCAAGGACTTTATACCTCTTATTGCTGAAACACCAGGGCTTACATGGTAGCATACTCCCAGCAGGCTAACAATAAATGTTTGCTGGCTGAATAAATAAATGGACTGAAGATTAAGCTAATTGTACAATTTGCCTTAGCATATCAGAATTAAGGTAAGTTTTGTCAAGATAACTCATTACATACACCCATCTATATTTTTCCATATTAAAATGAGAAATTTACCCAACATAACATAAGTGAAAACATTAAAAGACGCCCATACTTAGTAAACTGTAAATGCTTGTTATTATTTTTCTGAATTAGTAATAGTATTGATAAATAATCTATATACTATTTTACTGAAATCTCAGACATTATATATTTTCTTTCCTATGCCTGACACACAGCAAATGGTTAATAAATATTTGTCCAAGGAAAAAAAAGACAGAAGAAATTACAAGAATATTAAAAGTTCTACTTCAGGAAACTAGAACAATGTAATAAATTATCCCTATTACTTGCCTTATTCTAATTCTCAACATGCTTTCTTATTTAATAATCTTTCTTCATGGATCTCAATTGTAAGATCCATGAGGGTACCAATAATGTTTATCTTGTTTAATCCCTGTATGTACAACAGCACACAGAAAGATCTCAAACATTTGTGGGTAAGTAATAAAGTTATTCCTATCTCTATCAAAGAAAATGTTAATATAATCTATCTGAAATGGACTTTGTATAATCACCTCTGAACTCTTCAGAAACATAAAAAGTATTAAAGCATAATTAATTTGATCCTGTATAGCATTCTTGAAACTTCACCAAAAGACTGCACCAGTGTATACACAAATACATATGCTTTAAGAACATACACAATTTTCTACAGTAGCTTTCTACTTTTATTATTAAAAACTTTATGAAATACCACCCTTCTTGCAAACTTCTTTAAGGAGCTTATCCCCAAACGACAGGTCTCTAAGAATCTCCCAAAATCCATAAACTGCTTTAGGATTTTGCAGACAAAGCAGCACGTTGTTGAACAAAAACAGTTGTAAAAACGTGCAATTAATACAAATTGAGTAAGCAAAAAGGGTTTTTTGTTATTGTTTAGTTTTGTTTAATTTACAGAGCATTCACTTTTGAGCAAACTTTGCTTACTTTTGAAATACGCAAATTTGGTCTTCTAAGAATGGTAGCACATTAGGAAAGAGTTAAAAATTACATTGGCTATAACTAAAGCCTTCCTACGCTTTATGGATTGTTTTTTAGACTTAGTAAATTAGAAGATATTGGAATAATAAACTTCTGCATGTTCTGCAGAAAAATAAAAATGTATTAAAACTTTCTACCTTCCCAATAATAGAAATGCGGTTTTCTTCTTTAATACCATCCATTGGATCTTCCTTTTCATTCCTTTGTTGGCATTCTTTGTGAACAGCTGGAGTTATATAAGGTTTGGTGACATTAAATAGCTCAGATCGAAAAACATATCTCTGTATGAAGATTTCACAATTTCCTCTGGCATCATTATCTGGCTTAGTGGTAGAGTCAAAAGCAATAAAGGTAGCAGAGGTTCCCAAAGAGATCAAAGAATCCATTTGAAGAGTATCAAAGTGGACAGATGAGGTGGGCTCATTTTTACTGCAACAAGGCTCATGATGTTGGTGAAGTTGATAGTTTATGTTGTTAATGAAAGAAAGATGATCTAGTAACCATCCTGGTGACAGTTGGTGCACCACAGACATTCTCTTCTCTTAAAAAAGAAAAAAAAAAAAAAACTCTGAAAATGAGAGTCTAGATGTAAAATCCAATTTTCCAGATTAACTTCTTAAATGTCCTGCATTTCAATAAAAATATACTTCACATACACAGGTAGATTTCATGTGCAAGTATATAAACTTAACATATACACAAAACAGAATTTGACATTCATGATATGTTAAGGAAAAATGTAATGTTTTAATATAAACTTTTAATTACAGGGTTGATAATTCTGATTTTTCAGCCAATTTAGCAAAAGAGAATTAAAATGGGATCTTATTTCTGGAATCCCAATCAAATCCTCTTATCTTCCTGGGCCCTCCACACAACCTCCTGTTCGCTTTTAATCTAGCCACTAGGTCCACATCCTCCAAGTCAGGAAGTCATTCAATTCTTAAAGGTGAGCGTGTCCTGTCAAAGCAAAGAATACTACATTACCTATGTGAATTCACCCTTTTTAATGAGATAAACCTAGAGAGGTCACAGAGAGGTCAGCTCTTGTTTTTTCAAAGCACATTTGCCGCAATAAGTCAGCCCATTAACACTGCCATACTTAACCACTGCTACCAACAGAGTGCAAAAAAGCATAAAATGAAAGACTGGTCTAGGCTAAGCACGATGCAATTTTAACAGATTTCAGAAGTACCAAACCCTAACAAAATTGCAAGGTTATTGGTTCTGAGCAGTCCTCCTTCAGCAGCTATGTTTTTTCAAAACTTCCTTATCCCTTTACCAAAAAAATGATAAAGTTCTGGGTATTACCTACTAAATCTAGTATAATGGAGAACTTAACAGGGGGACAGAATAAGTATTTAACAGCACAGCTAGTAATAGCAGCATTTAGAACCAAACTTGAACTCCATGTAGTGTTAGCAGTATGACCATAGTCAAGTTATTTACTCTCACTACAGAGTCTCAAATTCATCATTTGTTATGACATCTCAGAAGGCAGTTTAGAGAATTAAATGAGATAATCTACATGAAATGCTGTGCAGTGCCTGACACACAGCAACTGTTCCAGCAAATGCTATTAGTGATGGTAATCCTGGTATTGGCCCTCCTTTCACAATCACCACTTGTGGTGAGGAGGTAATATAATGGCTAGTGAGAGCAAGAAATGTAGTCAAGAAAACTGAAACTCAGGAAAAGGTGACGTGCCCAAAATTACAATTCTAGTTAACCGCAAAACTGCTCCAAGAATCAGTATCAGGACTTTGGCTCAAAGCTTTTCTCCCACCCCCATCACTTTCCAGGTACTGGGCAGTACATGTCTTTGAGTTCAAACTCAGGGAAGCAGGGAAGTCCTATTTTAGCAAAGTAAACTACTGTGCTTAAACTCTCTCTCTCTCTCTCTCTCCTACCTCTCCCCTTCACACCCAAACCTCCACCCCTCACCCCCTTGGGTTCCTCGTTGGCCACCACTAGAGGACCATGGAACCCTAGCGAGCACACTGCGAACCCGAACCCTAGCGGCAGCCACACCGGCTCGATCCTCGAAGCCAGCTACACCCCCACTCAGCAGTTACTATCTCCTACCTCACCGCTTCCCCTGTCAGAAAAACTGCACGACGTCTCCCAGACTTGCATCATGAAAGAAGCACCCCTCTAAACCGTGGTCATGAAAGACGCCACTTTCACGGCAAAGGAAATTTCTTTTTCTACGAGCCAACGGGCGCGGCCATGTTGCTGTACGGAAAAGGCGTTTCCAGGGCGATTTGGAGAGCTCTGTCAGCTACTCAGAGACGTACAGCGCCCGTCTCTTCGGCGCTAACTTTAGAAATCCGACCAGACTTTGTAGGAGCCGCTCACACTTACCAGAGATGCCAGTGTGCTGAGTGAGGCGACAGGACGCCAGCAATACGCAGAATTCCCGCGACTGGGAGCGGCGCGTAAGAGATGAGCACGCGTTCGACGTACGTGATGATGTAGACGCCAGCGGAGATTTTAAAATTCGAACTGCGCCGGTGGATGGAGGGAGGAGTTGGGTGTTTTGGCGGCTGTTGTCCTGCCGGGTGAGTAGTTGCACAGGTTACAGAAATTCGGTCCCTGGGTTGTGTCAAGAAACTGGAAGAAAGGTAACTAATGACTTTGAGTTAATTTTGTGCCGGCAGAACTGTTCTCAAGGGAGAGAGCGATGGCGCCAACACCTTAGATTTGGAGGCCCTGACAACGTTTTAGTCTACTATTCTGAGAGGCCTCCGGGCCGAGTCTGTGCGAGGCGCCAGTTTCCCGGAGTACAATAAATTTCTACTGACAGTGATTTCCAAGGGAGAAGAGGAGGACCTAGGGGCACACTGGTGGGGAGCAGAGAGTCTGGAGGGAGGAATTGATGGGAGCGGGGAGAGGAGGGACAAGATGAACTGTTTGAGGTGTGGCGTTTGAGATACTAGTGGGTGTGTAGGAAAGTCTTAATCTTAAATTACATTTTAAGTGGAGATTTGGAGTGCACATATAGGTGAATGGGAAAGTTGAATGGATAGCAGAAATGTATAAAGTAAAAGAAATAGGTGGCCAAGCCAAGATAGAAAGAGTGTAATCAGTTTAAAAGACAAAGGAGAGCCCAGAGAAGTGACAGGATAACCACAAATGTCCACTTCGCTGGAAACCAAGATAGAACTTGAGAGATCTAGGTGTGTAGTGTCTAATGCCACAAAGATGAGATAGGATCAAAAGATTTGTCAGTCATGAGTATTCTAGGAGGCAACTGTTTCAGTAGGTATGAAGGAAATGAAATGTTAATTTTCTGAGACATAAACTGTAGACCATTTTGTGGACCATATAATTGATCCTTGTTGGAAGGGAGATTGAAGTAAAAGGGGCACTAATTTAATATAAATGGGAAACAGTGGGTTAAGGACAGAGCAAGAGGGATGGACATTAGGAAAAGAAAACAGAATAGCTGTATTCTCTAAGACCAAAGTAAAGGAAACATCTTGAGGTAGTTCTTGTCAGATAGCCTCTGACTTTCCCAATGAAAAGGTGCAGCCAACAGCAGTAAAGTGATCTGGGTTAGGTTTCAGGGCTTTAACTACTGAAGATATGTGAAGGCAGAAATTATACCTTATTTATCATTGTGTCATTTCAATTGCCTTGCACACTCAGGTGTACATGGTAGGCAGTTAGTAAATATTCGTGTGTGTTGAATATTTTTAAATGAAGTTAAATACACATTCCCTGTAAATGAGAACTTCACCTTATATGAACAAAAGGGCCCAGGAAGAGATTATCTTGAAGGAACAGTGGAACTTGGCTGCTTTCTGTTTGAGGATGAAGATAACAGTTGGTGCTTAATGTAGCATCTATATCTGGAAAGATGTTTTAATACTGAATTCATGAATGCAGGTAGTAAGCATGAAGCGCAGTTCAGTTTCCACCGGTGGTGCTGGCCGCCTCTCCATGCAGGATTTAAGGTCTCAGGATTTCAATAAACAAGGCCTCCATACCCCTCAAACGTAAGTACCTCATGCGTTACCGTTTTGGACAAAGAAATCTGTAAAGATGATTAACACAAAAATGTACTATGAGTGATGTTCTTATGAATCTTGTTTGTTCACAGTGGTACCTAATTTGGGTTAATGAAGGCTAAAAATTGGCATGTTATTAGGTGTGTTTTATCTCATTTGTTCCTTAAATTTCCAAAGCTACATACTTTGCCCAGCAACCCCTAAAAAGGATTGTTAATTCCCTTTCAGCACTTTTTCTTATTTTCCTCCTTTATTCTAGACCTGCTTATTTGAGCAGGCTTGTTGCTAGAACTTTGAATTTACTGAAGTATATCCAATTGGTAAAATTGTCAGAGTTCTTACTTACTTGCTCAATGATAAGCTGCAGTTTAGAAGAACCTACAGAACACTTCTCCAAACTGTTTTCTCAGTATTCACTGGAAAGGGGTATATAATTATACTATCATAAACTAGTTTTTCTCTGTGAGTTTGTTCTAATTAAGAGAAGGCTGTTTGTAAGCCACTGAGGGCTATATCAATCCTCTGATACCAAGGTACAAGTTAATTGCTAACTGTACTTAAATTACTTAGGTTTACATTGTATAAGCCTCAGCTACTTTTAGAAATTTGAATTATTTGTGTCTTTAACTTCTGAAATCAGAAATTTTTTGTATTGTTACACATTACATGCACTAAAAGATTTATGCCTTGAATTATATTGAAAACTAAAAGGCTGCCATTGGCAATGTTTTAGGTTTGTTTTTTACATAATGTATGTTCTTAGGTGGAGCTGCATTCTAATAGAGTAGGCCTTAAAAGAAAATTGTTAAATGTAGCTATCATCCTATGATTGAAGATACCTATTTTTAAATTTTTTTCCTTTAAGGTTATCCATAAATGTACATATGTTAAAATGATTGAAATGAGAATGTAGATATGGTTTCTTTCTGCTTTCTTCTTAACATTTTAGCATTATTACTCGTGCATGTTGTTAGCCTATCCCATTGTAACAGCTGTGATTGCTACTAAAAATTTTCATGATTCTGAATTATTTTTATAGGTAATGGGAAAGAGGTGCTAGTTCCAACATATTTCCAAAAATTTCTTAAACTAATATTTTTTTATATTTATTTTTTAAAGTTTGTTCTTTTCATTTTGTTAAAGCAAAGAGAAACCAGCCTTTGGAAAGTTGAATATAAACAAACCCACATCTGAAAGAAAAGCCTCTGTGTTTGGTAAAAGGTAATGATATTTTTTATTAGTTTTAATGAAAGGATTCTTAAAAAAATAGGATGGCATGATCCCTCACAAAAGAAAGTTAAAAGCTAGCTTTCTTCCGTTTTAAATGGTGAAATGGTTATATCTGTTTTAGATAGTGCTAAGAGATATATCAGCACATTCAGACCACTATTTCATGTTATAAATGAATAGTTGATTGAAAATTCTATACCTCGCTTTCAGATAGTATGGAATCATACCATTTTAAAATTTGGAGGAACCATCATCTAGTTCAACAGTTTAGTCCCAGGCTTTTTTATACTCTTAAATATTAAGATTCCAAAGAGCTTTCATTTTGTGGGCTGTATTTATGGATATTAACAATATTAGAAATTAAAACTGGAAAGTTTTTAATTATGTATTCATTGAATGTAAAATAATAATAACCCCTTACGTGTTAACAAAAATAACATACCTTTTTTTTTTTTTTTTTAAAGATTTTATTTATTTATTTATTTGAGAGAGAATGAGAGACAGAGAGCACGAGAGGGCAGAGGGTCAGAGGGAGAAGCAGACCCCCCAGCTGAGCAGGGAGCCCGATGCGGGACTCGATCCCGGGACTCCAGGATCATGACCTGAGCCGAAGGCAGTTGCTTAATCAACTGAGCCACCCAGGCGCCCAAAAATAACATACCTTTAACGTAAAAGAATTTTTTTTTCCCAAAAACAATTATTTCGGTAATAAAAGTGATGTTGTTTTACATTTTTACAAATCTCTTTAACATCTGGCAAAATAGAAGATAGCTAGCTTCTCATATCAGCTTCCACATTCAGTCTGTTAAAATATCATACATCATGTAGCCATCCTCTGAAAAACTCCAGTGTACACTCATGAGAAAATGAGAATGAAAGGGGCAAATAACATCTTAGTTTTTCAGTATGAAAATAGCTTTGTCTTCTCAGATCCCCAAGATCACACTTTGAAAACCACTGTCTAGCATAGATCAGTGGTCGCCTGTGCTGAAGGTGGGGCAAGGATTGAATGTTAAGGAGTAAAAAACTTTTGCGATGATGAAAATGTTCGATATCTTTATGTCTTCATTGTGGCAGAGATTGCACAGGTATATACGTTGTCAAACCTCATCATACTGTACACTTTAAACAGGTACATTTTACTCTAAGCAAATTACACCTCAATAAAATTTATTTTTTAAGGAATGATCAACCCCAAAATTGAAAAAATAATTTGTTCTTTTATCCCACCAAAACAAAATATAACTGTTTTAAGGCAAACCTGTTCAATTGTTTTGAAAATATTTAGAGATGAAATGTTTGTTACCTTATGAAAAGTCTTTCCCTTGAAACCAAATTAAGCTCTTTCTGATATTCAGTCCAGTTGGTGAAAAATCTTAAGGCATTTTTGTAATGTAACTCTTCTCTCAGTGGTGAACTTCACAGATAATGATGATAATTACTATAAAATCTAACATTTGCTGAGCATTTTTATAAGCCAGACGTTGTTATAAGTGCTTTGTCTGTATTAACTCTTTTAATCAATCCTCAGAACTGCCCTATGAATAGATACTATTATTGTATCCATTTTATAGAAAAGGAATTGAAGCACAGAGAGGTTAAGTAATTTTAAGACAGAATTTGAAACCACAGACTCTGATTCTGGACCCTGTGCTCTTAAGCTATAAATTGAATGATGCAGTATTTTGATTGGTTAGGAAATTCTCTTATAATTCAAAAAGATATCTAACAGTGCAGTTCTGTGTAGAATAAGAGCTGAGTCTATACATGTATTCCTTTTGGGTAAAAAAAAAAAAAAAATTAAAAAGATTAAGTAATAGCAGTATGTAGAAAAGTGGTTCTCAAATTAGCAAATTCTCAGGGGAGAAAATAGCCAATCTGGGCTGTGGAGTGAGAGGGCCCAAGCTAAAGAACTTTTAGAGCATTGGCAGGAGAGAAGTTGAAAGCAGTAAGCAAACTTGCAGGGACAAATAGAGCTCTGATGAACAGAGTTCAGATATTACAGCAGTGTTCATTGCAACTCAGTTTTGTGGCATCTGTTCAATAAGGAAAATTGTTATTCTAAGGATATTTAATAAACTGCAGTTGGTAGCTAAATCAGGCCACAAAGTTAGGCAAAAGAAACCATTATAAAAATACAAACAAATTAAGTTTTGTTTTGCGGAGGAAGGGCTTAAAATGGAGCACATATGTTTTATCCATTAATGACTAAAAAGTTGCACCATGTAAATTTATAGTAAATAACAATCAGATACATAGGGGCGCCTGGGTGGCTCAGTCGTTAAGCGTCTGCCTTCGGCTCAGGTCATGATCCAGGGTCCTGGGATCGAGCCCCACATTGGGCTACCTGCTCCGTGGGAAGCCTGCTTCTCCCTTTCCCACTCCGCCTGCTTGTGTTCCCTCTCTCACTGTCTCTCTCTGTCAATAAATAAATATTAAAAAAAAAAATCAGATACATAATATTGCATGACACAAAAACGTTTAAGAGAAAAAGCATACACTACCCATTTTAACATCTCAAAAACAATTTTCCCACAAGAAATGATGGCAAATGAAAGGGTTAGGAGTGAAGGAGCAATCGTGGAAGGCTAAATAGGATGGCGAAAGGACTTGGGTTACTGAATAGACTTGGAGAATGGTTGTACAGAAGATCTAGTGGACTCAAAATACACTCTTAGGTGATAGTGTATATGTTAGGAATGGAATGCACCACAGTGCATTTTTCTTCCTACCTCATTTTATAGTTATCATTATTTGCTCTTTTTCTCTGCTTTGAATAAGAGAAAATAATTGAACTTTAATGTTTGTTGCTGCTAGTAAAATATAAAATCACCTTGAAATAATTTAGACTTGACCACAGACTGAAATAGTTTTGACTGACTATTTATATTTCCAGAACTAGTGGACATGGATCTCGGAATAGTCAATTTGGTATATTTTCCAGTTCTGAAAAAATCAAGGACCCACGACCACTTAATGACAAAGCATTCATTCAGCAGTGTATTCGACAACTCTGTGAGGTATTTTATATTCTCTTAAGTATTTTCCAGTAATTTTTCTATTATAAAATGTTCGATGTTTCTTAAAAATTATTGTAGTTTCTTACAGAAAATGGTTATGCATATAGTGTATCCATGAAATCTCTACAAGCTCCTTCTGTTAAAGACTTCCTAAAGATCTTCACTTTTCTTTATGGCTTCCTGTGCCCTTCGTATGAACTTCCTGACACAAAGTTTGAAGAAGAGGTTCCAAGAATCTTTAAAGATCTTGGGTTTGTATGTTATATTTCTTATTAGCCTTAAGAGATTGTTGGAACACAGAGAAGAATCAGACTCAATTGATTTGTAAAGATTCTGAGTGAGAGAAATCATATATTTTAAGATGGTCACTGTGGGCAGTATATCTTAGGATAAATTTAAAAGGCAAGAAAAACCACTGTTTGGAGGTTATTACTGAACTGTAGAAGATAGTTCATAAGGCTTTCCAAATACTGAAGTGACGAGGAATAGCTAGGATGGGCTGGATACCACAGATTTTATAGAAGCAAAAAAGACAGGATTGGAGGCCTAGAGAAAATGGGGTGGGATGAAGTCAAGAATGGCTGTGTAGAGTAAACACGGGAAGGAATGGATTTGAGGATGAAGAGTATACACATGTGGCTTATTTGGAGTACATTGAATTTGAGGGAACAGACAATTTTTTAGGAGAGGAGTCCAACATACTGGTTGTAAATCAAGTTCTGCAGTGTTAGGGATATACGTACAAAGAGAAGAAACCAAAAAATACACAAAATCATTTCAGAGTAAGATGACCAAGAACAAAATCTTAATAAATATCTTACTTCTAAACAAGTCAAGACTGTTGGTATATATGTGGAATTTTTCTAATGTAACTTGCCTAATTTAGCCTTATTTTCACAAAATTAACATTGTTGGCTTCTATTTTTTTCCCTAACTTTTCACAGGTATCCTTTTGCATTATCCAAAAGCTCCATGTATACAGTGGGGGCCCCTCATACATGGCCACATATTGTGGCAGCCTTGGTTTGGCTAATAGACTGCATCAAGGTATTTGATTTTTCATTTTAAAATGTATGTGTAGGAAAGATTTTTTTTTTTCCTTGAGATAGTGTTATTTCTCTCTCAGTCTGTCTTTTGCCAGTTATCTTAAAGTCTACATCTGTTTTCATTTTTCAAAGCACATTTGATTTTAAATTCTTCAGACTATTAACAAATGCTTCTAGAGGTGAGAGGAATTACCACATTGGCAAGGAAATTATTTGTTTTTGCGAGGTTTTAAAGCTTTAAAAAAAAAGTAGGAAATTATTTCCCCCATTATATACATAACATTACTTTGGTTTTTTTCCCTTTTTTAATTAAAATCCATATGCATTGCAAAAAATTTTGGAAAATACAGAAATACACAGAAAGTGATATACCCATAATCCCACAACTCAGAGACAACAATTTAAAACATTTCCTTGGGCTATAGTTTTAAAGGTGCCTTTTTTGCTGCACAAATTATGTGGGTTTTTCTTTTTAACTTTTGATATATATATTGACAAATTTCCCTTCAGAAAACTTGTACCAGTTAAAAGCTCCTCAGCAATGTATGAGCATATGCATTTTCCGAAAACATCATTGTTTTAAAATCTTTACCATTTGAAAGGTGAAAAAATAGCTTGTTTAATATATATATTATTAAAGCAATTGTCTTTTTGTATGGTTTGTCATTGATATTTCTTGTGGGTTTTTTGGTCCTATTTTATGTATATTTTAATCTTTATAAATTAAACTGCTTATATATTAAGTTTATCAATATTTTAAATGAACAAGTGAAAACTTTTTTTCATATTTGCAATCTTTTTCTCAACTTGACCATATTTCACACTTATTACAACTGCCTATTTGTGTCTTTTGCCATTTTTCTATTTTCTTATTGATTTGTAGGAGCACCAAAAACAGTCAAACTGGGGTAATTAGCTCGTATGGATATGGTACAAATATTTTTTCCCTTTTGATTTATGTGCTGTATTTTGACTGTTGAGAAATACAGCTCTTTATCTAGTCTAATTCAGTCTCTTCTTTTATAGTTTCCGAGTTCCTGTCCTTAGTGCTGGAATCCTTAAAACTAATACTGTCCTCCTGACATTCTCTTGTCCATCGACAGTCCCTCAACAAAATATAGGCAGGCACTAGGTGGATGGATTTTTGTCCCAGAAGACATCTCAGTACTTTCAGCACCACCATTGTCAAGATAAGAGTAGAAATCCAATACCATTTTACTGAACTTAATGTATAACATCTGTGCATTCAGTTTGTCTCTCCTCAGCGATATCCATCGACATTGGGTAACTACCTCTCTTTTCCCACCACCAAATACTCCTATTGTCAATAGATCACTTTACCCTTGTTTCACTAAACAACTTATGTCATTCTTTTGTGGTTAGGAGACAGCATTTCCACAGTGATGCAGGAGCTCATGGAGTACCTGCTTTGGCTTCTGTTGGGGAGGGACCTCTTGAGATGCCTCCAAGTCTATTATATAGGTTGAAATTTCCTCTTTGCTATCTTGGTTTGCTTGAGGTGGTAGAACTGAACACTATAAGAATCAATGAGAGATTGTAAGAATCAATGAGACACCATAGGTTTCTTGTTCTAATTATCTTTCCCACTTAACAGAATCCTAAAAATTTAGCCAGATTTAGGATGGCCTCCTTTAGTCTCTGATGTTAAAAAAAAAAAAAAAATTCTTCCACTTTTTTACCTACTATTTTTATTACTTCTTTGTATTTAAATAATCTTTATTGTTTCCTTCGTTCTGCTAACTTTGGACTTACTTTGGTCTTCTCTTTCTAGTTTCTTGAGGTGTAAATTTAGGTTCTTATTTAGGATCTTTCTGTTTCCTTGATGTATGCATTTATAGCTACAAACTTCCCTCTTTAAGCTGCTTTTGCTACATCCCATAAGTTTGATATGTTGTGTTTTCATTTTCATTTGTCTCAAGATACTTTTTCATTTCCCCTTCAATTTCTGATTTGTTACATTGGTTGTTCATGAGAGTGATGTTTAACTTCCATGTTCCCATGACTTTTCCACTTTTCCTCCTATTCTTGATTTCTACTTTCATACCATTTTGGTTAGAGAAGATACTTGGTATGATTTCTTCTTGAATCATACTAAGACTTGTTTTATGACTTAACATATGATCTCTCCTAGAAAATTTTCCTTGTACTCATGAGAAGAATGTATATTTTGCTATTGTTGGATATGTTTTGTATATGTCTGTTGAGTCCATTTGGTCTGTAGTGTTGTTCAAATTGCTATTTATTTATTCTCTGGATGATCTCCCCATTGTTAAGAGTGTGGTATTAAAGTCTTCCAACTATTATTGTATTGCTGTTATTTCTTTTTTTTCTTTATTTTTCCTTTTTTTTTTTTTAAGATTTTATTTATTTGACAGAGAGAGACACAGCGAGAGAGGGAACACAAGCAGGGGGAGTGGGAGAGGGAGAAGCAGGCCTCCCGCGGAGCAGGGAGCCCAATGTGGGGCTCGATCCCAGGACCCTGGGATCATGACCTGAGCCGAAGGCAGACGCTTAACGACTGAGCCACCCAGGCGCCCCTGCTGTTATTTCTTTTAGTTCTTTTAGTATTTGCTTTATATATTTAGGTGCTCCCATGTTGGTTGCATAAATATTTACAAATGTTTTATCTTCTTGATGGATTGACCCTTTTATCATTATATAATGACCTTTGTCGTCTCTTTCTACCACTTTTCTTTTTTTTTTTAAGATTTTATTTATTTATTTATTAGAGAGAGAGAGAGCACAAGCAGGTGAGAGGGAGAGGGAGAAGCAGGCTCCCTGCTGAGCAGGGAGCCCGATGCGGGACTCGATCCCAGGACCCTGGGATCATGACCTGAGCCGAAGTCAGAGGCTTAACAACTGAGCCCTCCAGGCATCCCTCTACCACTTTTCATTCAAAGTCTATTTTGCCTGGTATATCTTTTTCATCCCTTCACTCTCAGTCTGGATCTCTAAAACTAATGTGAGTCTCTTGTAGGCAGCCTATTTTTGGATCTTGTTTTTGTCCATTCAGTCATTCTGTGTCTTTGGTTGGAAAGTTTAATCCATTTACACTTAATTATCCATGGATAAGGACTTACTGCCATTTGTTCATAGTTTTCAGACCATTTTGTAGATCTGTTGTTCTGCTTGGTTCTTATTCTACTATCTTCTTTTGAAATTTGATGATATTTGGTATCAGCATACTTTGACTATCATTTTTATGTATCTATTTCATGTTTTTCCCTTGTAGTTATCATAAGACTTACATAAAATATCTTTAAAACTATAACATTCAGGGTGCCTGGATAGTTAAGTCGGTTAAGCATCCAACTCTTGATCTCCGCTCAAGTCTTGATCTCAGGGTCATGAGTTCAAACCCCACATTGGGCTCCATGTTGGGCGTAGAGCCTAATTTAAAAAACAAAAACAAAAGTAACAGCTATAACATTCTATTTTAAACTGATAGCTTCAATAACATTCATAAATTTTACACTTTCGCTTCTCCCTTTTACATTTTAGGTTATTGATGTTACAGTTTACATACTTTTTTATATTGTGTTTCCAATAACAGGTTATTGCAGTTATAGTTCTTTTTAATACATTTATTTTTTAACTATTAAGCTAGAGTCATAAGTGAATTACACACCACCGCATTAGAAAAGCAGACTTTGTATGTTTATTGTTACCAGTGAGTTTTACATTACCTTCATATGTTTTTACAATGTTAATTAGCACCTTTTGCTTCCACTCAAATAACTCCCTGTAACTTTCCTTGTAAGGCAGGTCTTGTGGTGGTGAACTCCCTCAGCGTTTATTTTGGAAAGTCTATATCTCTCCTTCATTTCTGAAGGGCAGTTTTGCCAGATATAGTATTTTGGGTTGACGGTTTATTCCTTTCAGTATTTTAAATATGCCATCCCTTTCTCTCCTGGCCTAAAAAGTTTCTATTGAGAATTCCACGAATAGTCTTATGGGGGTTTTCTTGTATGTAACTTCTCCCTTCTCTCTTGCTGCTTTCAAAATTCTTTGTCTTGATTTTTGACAATTTAATTTTAATATGTCTCAACATAGCCCTGTTTGGGGTCCTGTGGGCTTCATGGATCTGGATGTCCATTTTTCTTCCTACATTTGGGACTTATTGCTTTAAGTCTCTTACTGCTTTATACTTTCTTTTTATACTTTATACTTTCATCTCATTGCTTTAAGTCTCTTATTGCTTTATACTTTCTGTGCCTTTCTCTTTCTCTTCTCCTTTTGAGATTCCCATAATGCAGATACTGTATCATTTGATGATGATCTGTAAGTCCCATAGGCTTTCTTCACTCTTTTTCATTCTTTTTTTCTGTTTCTGTGACTGGATAATTTCAAATGTTCTGTCCTCTAGCCCACTGACTGCTTTTTCTGCATGGTTGACTTTGCTTTGGAAGCTCTCTGTTTAATTCTTTAGATCAGTCATTTTTTTTCAGCTCTCATTTGTTTGATTTTTTTTTTTTTTTTTTGGTTTTTCTTTGTTGAATTTCTTGTTTTGTTCATACATTGTTTTTCTAATTTTGTTTAGTTGGCTGTGTGTTCTTATAGTTTACTAAACATCTTTGAGAGGATTATTCTGAATTAGTTCATAGATCTCCATTTCTGTAGGAAGATTAGTTTGGAGATTGGTTTCCTTTAGTAGAATGGAGATTAGTTTCCTTTAGTAGAGTCATGTTTACCTTATTTTTCATGATCCTGATTCCTTATGATGGTACCTGCACATTTGAGTAAGTGGTCTCTTCCACATTTGACAGGTTCTCTTTGGTAGAGACAGTTCTTTACCAGTCAGCTCAGATGGGGGTTTAGATGGATCAGCTGGTAACGTACTTGGGCAGGTGGGGCTTATATCAGGGTTTAGTTTTGGGAAAGGTCACTGCCCAAGCTGTGAGGTTAGGGGAGAGGGGGAAGTGCTACTGTCTGAGAACGGTTAGAGAAGACTGCTGGCTTCGTTCCCTGCCCAAGTGAGACTATAGGGTAGGCGCCACGATTTCCTGGATAGTTGGGACTGAGTACCATACTCAGCAGTAGGCAGTGCTGTAAATTAGCTTCCCTGCCCTCATGGTGCAACAGAACAGCCCCAAAGCCTGCATGGCTTGTTTAGAATCCCAAACCAATGGTATGAGTATGTGCTGAATTCCCTGAACAGAAGGAGCCACCACTGGTTTTGCTCTACATACAAGGAAGGCCATGAGCTGTGCTCTCCAAGTGTCACTGTAAGTAGGGCTGTAGGATGGGCTACACAGCATCGCATATGCTCTGGTTAGGTTTCCTGGTCAGGCAGGCTGAAGGCTGTAAAAAGCAGCAGGCAAAACTGCAATTTAGTTTCCACACCTGGGAGGGGGCCCTCATACATGCTTCAAGATTAGAAAGGCTCTTGTTTGGGGTTCAAATTAAGCAGAACTATGCTCCAAATTCCCTGGCCTAACAGGCCACCATCCCAGCCCTGCAGATGATAGGGCCACCAGCCAGATTCTCCACTCCAATCCACTCTAATCAGAGTTGTCAGGTGGGTTACACATATACCCAGGTGCTCTGGTTAGGTTTTTCTGGTCAGGTGGGCCTGGAGACTGTATTCAGCTTTGGACAGCACCATAAATTATCTTCCCTGTCCCACTGGAGCTTCAGACCAAGCCTCATGACCAGCAAGGCTTTTTGGGAATCAAATCAGAGAGAATTGCATGCTTAACTCCCCAGATTACAGGCCTACTGTCTTGGGTCTGCAGAAGCAGAGCCACTGAGCAGGTTCTCCACTCAATTGCTGCTGTACCTGGGGCTAGAGGGTGGGCTATTGAGATTCCCATGAGCTCTGGTAAGGTTTCCTGATTAGCAGGGTTGGAGGCTATATTCAGCAGTGGGCAGGGCTATGGATTAGATTCCCTACCAGAATGGAGGAAAGAGACAGAACAGACCCCAAGACTGGCAAGATTCTTCTCAGGAAGCTAATCAGGCAAACCTGTGCACCAGACTCCAGCCAGATGGGGTTGCTGACTTGGCTCTGCAGATGATCAAAGCCCCAGCCGAGCTCTTTTCAACTCTTATATGAGTCTTATATGAATATCTTTGGAATAGGAAAGAAGTAGATATGGCAAGCAACTCTGGGCTAAGAATTTAGGAATCTGATATGTAAGTCCTAGGATAAGAAAAATTAATGAAATATTTTTAGCAGACACTGCATTCTCCTTTTCATTCCTAATGCATGGTGCTTTTCTTAGAAGCTTAGTGTGCATTATACTAGATACACATTTACATGTTTACATTTCATATCAGTTTCATTTACACTTTCTAGTTATTTTTTCATGTTTGGAAGGTGGTATTTTTAAAACAATTTATAAAAACAGGTGTTCCAAAATGGAATTTATTTGCTTTAAAAACCTTTAGCAATTTTCCTTTATAAACATCTGACTGTTTTGCTGTAATGTATTATCTTACCACTTTCAAGCTTAAAACAATTCTGTTTCTGAGTATTTCATATTGTAACCAATCTGAAGTTCATATTTATACATACTGAAGCAGTCTGTGGATAACATTTAAGCACCAAACTTGAGTTCATAGAAAAGAAATAATCCTTTTTGGTTCACCTTTTATGTGGCAATTTTTTTTTTTTTAGATTCTCAGAGTTGCATTAAAATGTGTGTATATGCTCTTAATTAATAGTAGCATAAAGATCAGCATATTTAATAGAACTAAATATGGAATCCATCCTTTTTTAATTCTAATGGATTTAGTTACTAAAATATTAGAAGAATTACATTTTAATGCTCAATAAAATGACCTCTCTAGAGACTTTGTCATGCAGTAATGTAAATGCTTCTAAAAATGACACTAAAACGAATGTTACAAAACTTGAAAGCTATGTGTTTTTCTCACATTTTATCAACTTAAATATGTTGCTTGTGTACTTACTAGTTACATAATGCCATGAAAGAAAGCTCACCTTTATTTGATGATGGACAGCCTTGGGGAGAAGAAACTGAAGATGGAATTATGCATAATAAGGTACCTTACATTACCACGAACATTATAGTTATCTTGGTATTATTAACTGTGTAACTACTGAAATTAATATAGTCGGGCGCCTGGGTGGCTCAGTCAGTGTCTGCCTTTGTCTCAGGTCATGATCCCAGGGTCCTAGGGTCAAGCTCTGCCCCAGGCTCCCTGCTCAGCAGGGGCTCTGCTTCTCTCTCTGCCCCTGCCCCCGCTTGTGCTCGCGTGCGCGCACGCGCTCTCTCTCTCTCTCTCTCTCTCTCTCGCAAAAATAAATAAAAATATTTTTTAAAAAAAGAAATTAATATACTCTTTAGTGGAGTCTTTTTGCTTCCCAAAAAACTTCTAAAATTGAATTTTTTTTAACATAAATAGATTTATTCTTGGAATCATATTGTCATTTCTTAAAATTAAGTAGGCATAGAAATTTAAAATGGTAACTAAGTGGGCCACTTGGGTGGCACAGTTGGTTAAACGTCCAACTCAGGTCATGATCTCAGGGTTATGGGATCGGGTCCCGCATCTGGCTCCACGCTCAGCTTGGATTCTGCTTGAGACTTTCTCCCTCACCCCTGCTCCTCCTCTCACATGTGCAGCCACATGCTTGCGTAGTCACTCGCTCTCTCTCTCTAAAATAAATCTTTTTTAATAAAATGTTAAGTAAGTAAAAAATGCACGGAGATTGGAATTAAATCGTAACATGTTACTGTTTTGTATATAAATGTAACATTTCTTTTCTCCCGTACCTTTTCGAATGAAGATATCAATACTGGCAACATAAGTCTTTGAGTCTTAAATATTACATGTGGGTCTTACGTTTTGTTTTGGCCTTTTATTTAGGCATATTACCACTTAGATCCGAGTTACCACTTCCAAAAGGGATTGAGATAAAAGTAAACATGGTCTAAGTTGGTTCCCAAGCCATACTTTATTGGAGCCTAAACTATGTAACTGACCTCACCCTATTTCCTAAAATAAGCAAATTTATGTGTCTAAATAGAGCAAACACCAACTCCAGGGAATAGATTTATAATATTGAGGTTAAACATTAATGTGCCCTAGCACATGTAAAAGATCGATCACCATGCATGTCCCTAAAAAGAAAAACTATTTTCTGTGCTAATTCTAATCTACACTCTTTGGAGCATTTGACATAAAAAAAAAAAAAAAAGTGGCAAAGAACTTTAGTCTCATTTTTTATTACTACTTTTCAGTACTTTTTTTTTTTTTTAAACAGAGTAACCATACCTTTTACTATTTCAGCAATGTCCCCTGCTGGAGAAGCAGTTAGAAAGCCTTTGATCCTACTCTTGAGAGAACTCTCCTCCCATGTTGCAATATGTGCACTGGACTAAATTTATCTGTACCTCATTTTGCAGCCAAATACAACACTTGTTAAATATTAAATTTTTTGACATTTATCCTAAAGGTTAAACCAGTAAGTTATTCTTGCTATTTTAGCTATTATTTCAAATGACAATATACAGAGCAGCATTTTGGAAATTATAAAGTGCTGCTCTGTATAGAATATTATAAAAAAATATTTTAAAGAAGGTTATCAAAGTACCCAATTTCACCAAATTCTGAGCCTCACCTTTGTGGATCCAGAAACTCAATTTGTTAGTAGCAGAGCATTTGACTGCAGAAATTTAATTTGTTTTTTAATCTGCAAAATCAAAATTAACAAAGCTTAAACTGATTCACTGTCACCAAATTCACAAGAGACTGATCTGAAATAGAATGAAAATGTATTATTTTATCATCAGTGGTATATCTTTCCAGTTACAGGAATACTCATACTGCCTATTCAGGGTAACCTTTCCATATCAACCAAGTAATACAAAGGTTGGTTAGTTGGCGGAGAATCAGCACAAAGGGAATTGGTTTGTCTTGAGGGATATTTATTTATCAGCCATCCTCACCTCCTGACAAAGCATGCATCTTCAGTGACCGAAACACCTCATAACTGCAGAATATAGTGTTACTTTCTCTTGGATAAATATTAAGAATGCTAATATTCTGCTATTTAGATCTCTACTAACCATGCCATTTTTTTAGACGGAAGTTACAGTGTAACTATAGCCTTCATTCTGATTTTCACAGCTAGACTTAGTCAGTTTAATTGGACTTAGATCATCATCAGTTCATTTAAGTTTTTAATAAGGTTGATTGCATAAAGATGAATGTGTATTTTATGTTGAATTATATTTATTAATAAGCTTCCTTGTTTGACCTCAAAATTCTGAAGGTATGGTTTCTTTACCGTTTACTAATTTTAACCTTTATCCAAATTTAAGTGTTCTTTATTATCCTCATTCACATTAGAAGTAGCAGACTAAGTCTGTGCAGCATAATTAATGATATATCCTCGGTTTGTGTCTCATTTATAGGAGTTCTTATAACTACTTAGTATTCCTGACTTTTCTTTTTTTAATTCAAATTTAAATTTTCACTTAGAAAAATGAAACAAACTAAATAGAGAATAATAGCTTTTTTTTTTTAATGTGCTTAACCCAATCAGTTGTTTTTGGACTACACCATAAAATGCTATGAGAGTTTCATGACTGGTGCTGACAGTTTTGAAGAGATGAATGCAGAGTTGCAGTCAAAGCTGAGTAAGTGTTCTCATTCCTAGTGTGCTTGCTTAGTCATGTATTAAACTCTGTTCGTGGAGTTATAACTAATTTTATATGAGCTACTCTAAATGTGTTTGGATGCCTACTAATTTTTGTCTTCATTGTTTCTTTGGTGAAGAGAAGTGATAGTTAAGCAGAAAGAATACCAATTTTGGAGTCAGACCTGAGGCAAAACCTCTTCCTGGCTACGTGACTTTAACAGATTACTTAACCTGTCTAACAAAGTTTTGCAAGATTAGGTGGCCATGTACATAAAGTATCAAACACACTACCAGGAACACAGAAGATAATCAGCGAATGTTATTCCTATGATATTCTTGCTTTACTGTTTGAGAAATTAAAGTACCAATTAATCAAAAGACCTAAGGTCCCTTCAAAATGTGTGGCAGACAGTTAGTTAATGGACTATTATATTTCCAAAGAAAGAAATTGTTTATGTTTCCACTCTGTTTTAACCTAGGGACATTCAGTGTTTACTAGCTAACTCTAAAATGTTCCAGAGGAATTAATTTAATTGTTTTTTTCTTTTATTGAAATAGTCTTATATGTAAAATGGTAGAATGGTGGGTAAAACAGATAAATTTAAGATGTATAAAACTATTTCTCCAATGAAATCAATCAAAACAGGAGAATATCACCTTGCCAGTATTGGCACAAAAGGTAAAAACATTTCTCCTATGTTCGCATTGGACATATCTTCCTGAAATAATAGGACAATTTCAGCTTGTCGACGTAAGAAAAGGAGCAAGGTAAATGAAGTTTCATTTTGAAAGAGGAAAATTCATAGTGATCTAATATAAAAAGCATTTAGTGAATTCATTTACTCACACAGTATTTATTGTATATCTACAGTGGGCAAGCCACTATTTAGGCACAGAGGATACAGTAATGAATAAGAGATAGAAAATCCCTGCCCTGTGAGGTTACCTCTACTACAGATAATAATCAAATAAACAACTATAAATCAAAGGTTGATAAGTGCTATGAAGAAAAATAAAGCAAGTAAGAGGATAGAAAGTGTAGTGAAGGGAAAGGTTTGCTATTTTAGAGGGTAGGATATCCTTAACTGGTAGCATTTTGAACAGAGACCAAGACGGAAGTAAGGGAAACAGCAATGGTGAAGACCTGGGGAAAAATGTTTCTAGGCAGAACTGAGATCTTACTAAGTTTTGGGGTTTTCTCTCCAGAGGATTTATTTAATGTTGATGCTTCCAAGCTGGAATCATTAGCAGCAAAAAACAAAGCATTGAATGAACAGATTGCAAGATTGGAACAAGAAAGAGAAAAAGAACCGGTTAGTAAACATGTTTATTTCATCAATAGGCCTATATACTTAGCTCTTTTGGACTCTTGGATCTCCTTAAAGAATACCAGCTGTTTCTTTATTAAAAAATAAATAAATAAAATAACAAAATAAGCTTCTTAAAAATTAATTTTTTTACATAGGACAGAACTCCCCATGAAAACATGTTTGGTATCTCTAGAGCTTTGTTTTCCCTTGTGATCTATCAGTCTTGAACTAATGGTGTTCAGAATATGATGAAAGAGTCTTACCTATTTACATAAGACCAAAAAGATCTTTTGAACAAGATCCCCATGTTATACACCTCTAGGGAGCACAATTTACAAGAAGTCCTGAGTTATGTAGTTAGTGAAAAAGGAATGGTGATAAGTGGGTTTATGTAATATACTGTATTCTAAGGGCTTTCTAAAAGCTAAATGATAATATCCAGATACCTAATTTTATTTGGGGTATTATATTACTGAAGTGCCCAGACTGTTCTGTAAAATATCAGATTTTAAATGTTTGTGCTTTTTAATTCTGGCCCTTGACTTTTTGTATCCCAAACTGACTTCCTGAAAAGTACATCTTCTTAATTAGGTAATAACAGCAAAGTTCCCTTTTAGTTCTTTGGCTTCCTCTAAAAGGGATAGGAAACGCTAATACACCTTTTTCTAAGATGAATTTAAATAATATTGTGTTATTTTCAAGTAAAGGAATGGTTATCAATTAGAATAATATGGTTTTTTTTCTTTTAAAGAATCGTCTAGAGTCATTGAGAAAATTGAAAACTTCCTTACAAGCAGATGTTCAAAAATATCAGGCATACATGAGCAATTTGGAGTCTCATTCAGCCATTCTTGACCAGAAATTGAATGGGCTTGATGAAGAAATTTCTAGAGTAGGTAAGCACAACCAATGCTAAAAGAGGACATTCATACTGGAATGGGGACCTGCCTGGGTTTTAATCACATACAGAGACAGCTTTGTCATCCATATTGTTTTTCCTTTAATGGTGAATGGCTATAGCAGGCCACCAAGTTTTCAATGCCTTCTACATGTATTAGTTTTCTGAGGCTGCTATAAAAAAATACCACAAATTTGGTAGATTAGAACAATAGAAATTTGTTCTAAAGGCCAGAAGTCCAAAATTTATTATGGCCAAGCTTCCTCCAAAGACTCTAGGGGAGAATTCATTCCTTGTCTCTTCCAGCTTCTCTTATCTGATGGTATTCCTGAGCTTTTGGCCATGTCACTCCAATTTCTACCTTCATCTTCACATTGCCTTTTCTCTGTATGTGTGTCTCCTCTTCTGTTTGTGTCCATTTCTCATAGCCTCTATCTTTTAAGGACATTTATGATGGCATTTAGGACACACTAGATAATCCAGGGCAATCTCATCTCAAAATATTTAATGTAATCATATCTGCAAAAACCCCTTTTCCAAATAAGGAGATGTTTACAAATTCCAGGGATTAGGATTTCATATGTTTGGGTGACCATTATTTAACCTGCTACATGTTTTCAGGTGTCTGATTTTTTAAAGCTAAGAGGGACCTAACCTAAAAACATATGCTGCCTAATATAAATATATATTCTATTCCACCTTGTAATTAATAAGCCAGATTCTTAATTCTCTGCTGGCTTCAGGCTGCTACAATTGTCTTATCCTCCCTCACTACCTTCTAAGCCACTTGGCAGCTTAAGCTGTTTGAAAAGTAAGATGGAGGGGCGCCTGGGTGGCTCAGTCGTTAAGCGTCTGCCTTCGGCTCAGGTCATCGTCCCAGGGTCCTGGGATCGAGCCCCGCATCGGGCTCCCTGCTCGGCGGGAAGCCTGCTTCTCCCTCTCCCACTCCCGCTGCTTGTGTTCCCTCTCTTGCTGTGTCTCTCTCTGTCAAATAAATAAATAAAATCTTTAAAAAAAAAAAAAGAAAAGTAAGATGAAAATACTACAATTCTTTGGAAGCAAAAGCCCAATTAAAGAAAACATATTTATATCCTGTGTGTTCCTAATCTTGTTTTTCATAAGCACATATCAATCATAATCATAAAATTGAAAATACTGTAACACATGGATTGATGTTTCTCTACTGCCAGAAGGAAAGCAAAGTATTCATAAATCACAGAGCCATTGGATGGCAAAATGAATAACTCTATGGACCTATTGTACTATTTTTCTAGGTGTTTGCTTCAGTTTTATTCTTGTAGGATTTTACAGGCTGTGTCTGTCCCACAAGGGTTTGTGTAGATAGTCCCTAGGATATTTGATTTAATGCTTAGTATTAGTAATATTAACCATCCATCAAGTCAAAGATAATTACATGGAGTATTTGCTTAAATCAGGTTATTTTTTTTCCAAATAACTCTGATTACATATATTAGATTTTCTCTAAACCAAGCTTTTAAATAATTTACACTTGGCCCCTAATGTTTGTTCTCCATGATGACAAGAAACCATAGACTAATTTTTTATTATAGCAATATTTGTAATGCAATTAAATCAATACTTTATAATAGCCTGTCTTCCTCATTGGTATTTATCAAGAGAATTTTCGTACTTCCTACTTTTCTTGTGAGAATTTTTTTCCCAGTAATTGCAAGTGAAAGAGGTGAGAGATATATTTTAGCGATCATTTGCCATTCCAGATTGATTTAGTTTGTGATAATAATTTGATAATTTAGCCTACGATGCTTTTGTTCTGAATATTTTAACTTTCATGATTATTTAAAGTCACTCGTGGCCAAGAATCAAAGAGACCTATTAAAACTGTATGGAGACAGACAGAAAGGAAAGGAAGGAAGGAAGAAAGAAAGAGAGAGAATAATGTACATTGTGGATTTTTTGTGCAGATTCCTGTGATAAATGTATAAAGTTATACTTCAGCTATTTTTATTTTGAGCTCAAGTGTGGAACTTTCCAAGTACAGTGCTACAAATGAGTTATAACAAAACCAAGATCTTGATCCTGTCAGCCCATGGAATGATTGTCTTGGCCCCTTTGGTCATGCATATTCTAATCCATCTACCCCAGCCTGCTTAAAAGTACTATCCTATTCTTTATAAGCTACGAATAACAGGTTGGAAAACACCATCCTGTATAACCCCAAATATTTTAAGTTTGATAACTTTTCTTGCCCATTGTATAATCATTTGCTGTTTGTAAGTACCATTTTGTCTTAGTAAAATAATATAGTCATTCTTGCTTACAAATTTTGGTAAATAGAGGGGTGCCTGGGTGGTACAGCCAGTTAAGCGTATGACTCTTGGTTTCAGTTCAGGTCATAATTTTGGGGTCCTGGGATCAAGATCGAGCCCCACATCAGGCTCTGTGCTCAGTGTGGAATCTGCTTAAGATTCTCTTTCTCCCTCTGCCCCTCCCACCTGTACTTGCACGTGCTCTCTCTCTCAAATAAATAAATCTTTAAAAAAAACAAACAAATTTTGGTAAATAGAGCAAGAACTTAACCACTGTAGTGACTTAATATTTGATCAAACTACTGAAAATGTCAGTGAAATAATAAAGTGATGTATTTGAACATAAATATTTTTATATTTGTGAAAAACTTGTGGGTTTTCTGACTTATTGCAGAGAATCATGCTGGAGTATTAAAAGCATTCGAACTGATCATTGGCAGACTATCCCTCTCAGGTGTAATAATTCTTAATCCTAATCATTATGTGTGAGGCCATATTTTTTTCATGTAGCACTTTCTGAAAATCATACAAGCCAATAAGGAAGTAAGTTTCTAACATAAAACTTTAATTGTATCATCTTTCAGGAATGTTATTACCAAAGTGGGATCAAATAGAATCACCCCCAAAAAGAGAAGAGAAAAATATACATGTAAATAACCTGGAAATTTAGACCTATTAATCAAGTCTCTTAAATAATGGCATCGGAGCACCTGACTGGCTCAGTTGGTAGAATGTACGACTCTTGAGCTTGGGGTTGTGAGTTTGAGCCCTACACTGGGTGTAGAGACTGAGTTAAAAAAATTAAAATCTGGTTCAACAATGTTTTAAAAATAAATAAATAATGGCCTCAATTTCTTTGTAGGAATTGAAAGAACTTAACAAATTTGTTTTCTTTAATGCAGAACTAGAATATGAAACAATGAAACAGGAGAATACTCGCCTACAGAATATTGTCGATAACCAGAAGTACTCAGTTGCAGACATCGAGAGAATAAATCATGAAAGAAATGAACTGCAGCAGACCATTAATAAACTAACCAAGGACCTGGAGGCTGAACAACAGCAGTTGTGGAATGAAGAGCTAAAATATGCCAGAGGCAAAGAGGCGGTATGTCATACCATTTCCAGAGTGGCAACTTAGAGCTGACATTTGTAAAGGTCTATCCCTGTTAAGAAAAACTGAGTGGGTAGAATAAATTGGCTAAGAGTTAAAACTTTTTAACATTGACATTTTACTAAAACACACTCATCCCTTTATGTCAATTCAGTAACACCCCAATTTCTCTCAGTCAGATTTAAGGTAGCCTGTACTTTTTAGCAGTGAACCAAGAAATAAGCAAAAATGTCTTTAAGTACATGAAAATAATGTTCATAAATCACATGCCTTTTATTCTAGAAGAGGATATGAGTCGATTCTTCATTTACCTAGTCACTATTCAAACATTTGTTTAACATCTGCTGTGTGCCACTTCCCATGCTGAGCTTAGAAGAATAAAGATAAAAAGACAGACTCTCCCCTCAAGAAACTTCCAATCTAGTTGATATGAGACCATGAGATCAGACCTCTAAAAGATGTTTGCACAGGGTATTAAGGAAGCATATAGTATTCCTAACCCAGATGTAGTGTCTGTGGTGTGGGAAGATGTATGAGGTGATTTTTAGAAAGGTTTCCTTGAAGAGATAATACCTGAACTGAATTGGGAAGTGTAAGTAAGTTATCTTGGCAAGGGTAGGGGAGTCAGCAAACAAGTATATGGGAAAGCTCAAAGAAAAAATTGCGTGTTGTACTCTGGCATCAGAATCTTTTCATATGGCTGGAGCTTAATAGCAAGGGATAGGGGCACAGCAAAAGAGAAGACTCAAGAGAAAAAGCACAGACCAGACAATAAAGATTCTTTTCATATTTAAAAGTTTAGGCTTTATTCTGAAAGCTCCAAGAAGCCCTTAAGATTTTTAAACAGATACTACATTTCAGAAAGATCTCATTTTTGGTCATGTGAAAAATGGATTGGAAGGGAGCAAAACAGATAAGGATCTGTGGCAGTAATATGGTGAGAAGTTATGAGCTGAATTTAGATAATGCTAGTGGAGATTCAAAGAAGTGGGTGACTTCTGACTACTTAGGAGGTAGAGGGAATAAGACTTGATGAAAGAAAAAGGGTGCATTCACAGTGTCCAGTTTGGGCAATGGGGCAAGCAATAGTACCGCTCACTCCAAAATAGAAGAGAAGTGGCCAGTCAGGAATAGAGATGGTATGCTGAACCTGTTATGTCCATGGGGCATTCTAATAGGGTATTGTTCTGTGAGTCTGAACCTCAGCATAAAATATGAGGGTTTGCATTGTAGACTAAGTAAAAATCAGAATGTATTGTGATTGAAACCACAAGAGTAGATGAATTCACCAAGGAAGAATGCAGGAGGAAGGGAGCACCAGCATCTTAAAGTGGACAAAGGTCCCTTAAGAGAGGCCTAAAAGTAACTGAGGACTAGCCAGAGAGGTCAAGAGGACAGAAGCTGAAAAAGGAAGTCAGGAAGGAATTAGCAGTATCAAAGGCAATAACGGGATTTAAAAGTTTCTGTCAGATTTGGTAACAGCAGTCACTAGTGACCTTCACCAGAATCAAAGTATTTGACTTCATTTCAGTTTTAGAGGTAGCACATTATCCTTGTAGATAACATTGTTGAGAAATTGGGCATATTGGCCATATGAATTTCTAGATAAAGTTTATCCTTATTTTTGTTGGCAGTCCCTTATAAATATTCTATACTTCTGCCTTGCTAGCTGTGCACTCTTTACTCTTACCTTTTAATGTAGCTCTCAGTAGACAAGAACTTTTTCTTAATGATTTAGCATAATCATGAACGTGACACCAGTATATTCTAAAACAACAATAAGTTTTTTTTGTTTTTTTTTTTAAAGATTTTATTTATTTATTTGAGAGAGAGAATGAGATAGAGACAGAGAGAGCATGAGAGGGGGGAGCGTCAGAGGGAGAAGCAGACCCCCCGCTGAGCAGGGAGCCCGATGCGGGACTCGATCCAGGGACTCCAGGATCATGACCTGAGCTGAAGGCAGTCGCTTAACCAACTGAGCCACCCAGGCGCCCTAAAACAACAATAAGTTAACAGGTTGTCTAGGGACCAAATAATATTTTTCTATCAAATAGTTCCAAAGTGATTTTTTTCTGCTATATACACTATTGCATTCCTAAGAAAAGTTATGTAAGTTAAGACTCTTTTAAGAAAAGGTAATAAATCGTGTCTTTCAAAGGGCTCTCTCTCTCTCTCTCTTTTTTAATGGAAAAAATAAACTAGAGAGTTTCAAAATTAAATTTTGAAGTTTTCTACCCTAGTATTTTCAGTTACAATGTTTGTTTATTGGTAGGTATAGTACTAAAATTTATACCTCACTGAGAAAAATTTAGTCTCTGTTTTGCTCCAGAGGTAATGGCATTTTTTATCCTATTACTTCCAGCACTTTCCTTAATACATTATTTCTCATATTTATCACTATTGTTAAAATAAAAAAGTAGATCAAACAAAGCAGCTCTTTTTGCCCAAAGAGACAATATTGGTTTTTCATCCTGGTCACCTTATAAAGTACATTATAGGCATGATACAAATGGTTTCTTAATCAGTCAGGTTTTAACTATTTTGTATTTTTAAAAATCTGTATTTTGCACACCTACAAATGTAATTTTTCATGTGCAGTAAACTTTGCCTCCTTTTTTTAATCCCTGTCTCACCATACTTTTGCTTTGCCTTGACTATCTTTACTCCCTCATCCTAACCCTCTAGGTAATCTCTGTCCCTGTGTATTAAGGAGAAAGATAGACATTTATAAGAAGTAGACTGTAGGGGCACCTGGGTGGCTCAGTCATTAAGCATCAGGTCATGATCCCAGGGTCCTGTGATTGAGCCCCACATTGGGCTCCTTGCTCAGCGGGAAGACTGCTTCTCCCTCTCCCACTCCCCTTGCTTGTGTTCCCTCTCTCGCTGTGTCTCTCTCTCTCTGTCAAATACATAATATCTTTAAAAAAAGAAGAAGAAGTAGACTGTAGTGGTGATCCCAAAAGTCTTTGAACCTAGAATTTGGTAAACCTGTATTTTAACCCTGGATTTTCCATCACATATCTGTGTGAACTCAGCATGTTATTTAACCTCTCATAGCCTCGGTTTCCTTATTAATAAAGTGAGGTATGGTTAAACTACATCAGTGAATCTGAAGTGAGTTCCTTCAACAAACATTAATATATTTTATCTCTCAAGCACTGTGTGGGAATGGGGAAGTTATGAATCTCTGGACCAGGTGAGCTCTTGAGTTTAGTTGGCTAAGATTAGCTGTATAAATGCTATTCTTTATTTTGGAGGATCAGGCTGAAAGAAGAAAATTATATGGGAAATAGGTAAGCAGTGATCTGATTAGGGCAGAGTAAGCCATACACAGTGAGAAGAAAACCTTAGGGTACTAGATGAAAGAGATTAAAGAATGACAGCAGAATGCAAAAATTTAACATCAACATTTGATCCATCATCTTTTTTTCTGAGTTCATTTTTATTCCACATGCCACCTCTGGCTGATAGTAGCCTTCTGGATCTCTATGTTGAAATAGAGAGCCAGCATCTGCTGATCAGGAAAATGTGTGATCAGTTTTCACTGTCTGAATTGCTTGTGGGAAGAATAAATGTGCCACACATTTGCTCTCCCTGCAATTAGACTGGTAAAGTGCATGGGCTTGTGAAAACTGTTTTCATTTAAATAAAATCCTAGTGAAGAACAGAAGCAACTACCTATAAAACCATTTAGTAAAAGAACAAACAGAGCTACACATTTTAGTAATCCCTGAAGAGCTACTATATTACAAATTAGAGTAGTTGAAATTATTTCCTGATTCATTAATAAGAATTCTTAAATTAGGGGCACCTGGCTGGCTTAGTCTGAAGATCCTGCGACTCTTGATCTTGGGGTCATGAGTTTGAGCCCCACTCTTGGTGTAGAGATTACTTAAATGAATAAATAAATAACTTTAAAAAATCTTAAGTGTAGGGCGCCTGGGTGGCTCAGTTTGTTAAGCGACTGCCTTCAGCTCAGGTCATGATCCTGGAGTTCCGGGATCGAGTCCCACATCGGGCTCCCTGCTCAGCAGGGAGTCTGCTTCTCCCTCTGACCCTCCTCCCTCTCATGCTCTCTGTCTCTCATTCTCTCTCTCGCAAATAAATAAAATCTTTAAAAAAATCTTAAGTGTAATATATAAGTAGCATTGCTTTTGAGAGCTGATAAATTTTTGGAAATTACAGATTAAGCAAGTTTCAATGGGTGCTCTTCCCCCATTGCATTCTTTCACTCAAAGTGTTCAGTTTTGTGGATAGGTAACAACAGTGAGAAACTATGTATGTATTAAATGGAGGAAGCAGTATGAAAATAAATTGTCTAGACTCTGCAAATTCATTTATTTAATCAAATATTAAGTACTACTAAATGCCAAGTACTGTTCTGAGTCCTGAGGGGACTGTTTTCATGGAGCTTACAATGAAAGTAAATTAAATAAGTAATATCAGATAGTAGTAAGTGCTATGAATGAAAATAAAGAGGATTGAGAAATTCAGAGGGCTATATTATAGCAAAAGCCTTTCTGATAATGTAATTTGAACAGAGCCCCTGAAGACAGGGAAGGAGACCAGGAAATATGGAATTGTTATTAAAATATTTTTGTTAAAATAACATTTGTGACTTAAATTATTATATTTCACTTATTTTGGATAAATGAAATATTTTATTTTGTACATTGACAATACTAAGGTTTGTTTAGTTTCATAATTTTTCTGACACCTTAAAAAGTAAATTTTAGTTAATACCTAGATACTGATTCTCATTCCAAACTATTTGTCCGGTAAATGAAAGAACAGTGGTATATTGCTTACTAATTAATTACAGTTTTTAAATTATCCCACAGATTTAGTGTGAATAAAACCTTTCATTCTTTTATTTTATATATACCTTTGTATTTTATTTTGAAACTGCCACCCTTACTACTAAAATAAACCAAATTACTAAACTACAAAAAACACTATAATTTTTATGTGTAATTGCAGAAATGTCAATTGAAAACCATATGGAATGGGGCTGTTTGGTTTACTTTAATGTTTCTTTTTGTGTTCTCTTTTTACAGATTGAAACACAGTTATCAGAGTATCACAAGTTGGCCAGAAAATTAAAACTTATCCCTAAGGGTGCTGAAAATTCCAAAGGTTATGACTTTGAAATTAAGTTTAATCCTGAAGCTGGAGCCAACTGCCTTGTCAAATACAGAGCTCAAGTTTATGTAAGTAATCACGAGTACTTCCAAAGATTTTTAAATGATATGACTAATGTCTTGTTCATTGATTTATAAGTAAGAGTTTAAACTTTAGCATGTTCATAACTGAGGACTGAACATAGAAATAAAACTCTGAAACTTTTAATCTTCCTTTGTTTTGGTACTTAAAAGTCGCTATTGTACCGTCCTCTTTGGATTATAAAGCCTTTTCTTTCTCTCTACCTACTTTATTTACTTAGCTAACCAAAAGAAACTTTGATTATATTTAATATAGACACCAGGATTATAAAGAGAAAAACTACCTGACCCTTGCTCTTAAGTTGCTACTTAGAGAAGAGAAAGACATAAATAAATAATTGCTATATATGTGCTTTATTAGAGGTGTTTACAAGGTATGGTATTGAGATCAATTCTTCCCAGAATTGAGGGCAAAGAAAAGTGTCCACAGAGATGGTGAACCTGGAATGAAATCTTGAAAGTTGAGGTATTTATTGGGATGGTCTTTGGGGAAAAAGCTTCAGGCACAAGGACACACATTGAAGGCATGTGTGAAGGCATGAAATATAATAGGGCATTAAGTAACACCAGCAGTCAATAATGAAAAATCTGCACCTAATTTTTAAATGTGGCCAATGATGTAATTTGGAGAAAATTTTTAAATTGTTCTATTGCAACTCCTCAATTATTCACAGATTTTAGTATTTTAGTGGCCCCCTCAAAAATGACACTTTTCAAAATACATAGTTTTTGAATAAAGAATGTCAAAGTCTAAAGCTATGCATTTTTCCCTTGAGAATCATTCATTCATTCAATAAATTATTGATTAAGTACATACTATGCTCCATACCAGCTAGGTGCTGGAGATGAAATACCCAGAAAGATACAATTCCTACTTTTCCAGAGATCACAGTTTATTGGTGAACAGACTTTGATTAAATAAAGCTGGACTCATTTTCAACAGAAAAAACCCACCCAGTAAACATACAGTCTTTTACTGAATTGTTTCTTAAGCAGTAGCTAGGTAGGCAGGTAGACAGACAGGCTGGCAGCCAGATAGTTTACGCACCCACTATTTTGAGTAGTTTGACACTGATGCAAGAAAATAATTACCTGCATCAAATCAGTGTAGAAAGAATTACCCAATACAAAAAGAATTCACATTCTAAGAAAAGAGGGAAAGGCTTTATTGTGATCTCTGAAAATAGTTTTACATAATAATAGAACAATAAAAATAGAAATAGCATCCAGAAGGAGCAACCCCAACTGTTACAAGTAGTATTTGGAGAAAAGTTCTTAAAGAGGCATTGCATCCTTCAAAAAGGAGCAGCCAAAATTAAAACTCAGCAATAACTTCAAAAGACCTACTAAAAACATAGTAACACACAGGGTTTTCTTTTGGTGATGAAGATGACTTGGAATGAGAGGTGGTGTTTATACAACACTGAATGTACTAAATGCCACTGACCTGTACGCTTTAAAAGAGGTAGTTTTATATTAAATTCATTTTAACTTAATTATTTCAGTTTAATCATTTTAAAGTGTGAGTTTGACCTCAATAAAAAAATAATGATGGGAAACAATGAAGTACTGTGTTGAAAGAAAATTAGTAGAATAGAGGATAAACATAAGAAATACAAACAATAAGAGCTTCAAGGTTGGTGAACACATGGAGATGCAGGGCACACCCAGAGGGTATGGAAGCTCTGCACCCCTTCCAAGTACCTTGCCCTATGCATCTTTTCCGTCTGGCTGTTCCTGACTTTGATCATTCTTAAATGAACTGGTAAACACTTGCCTGTTCTGGACACCCACCTTGCTTTTATTCCCAGAACAACCCACCCTGGTGATCTCTCTGCAGTAGTATGTCGAGATCTTCCTGGTTCTTTTTGCAGTCTCAGAGTCTTCATTGTGTAACTTATTCAACCGACCCTGGCTGGTGGACATATGCTATGTTTCAAGTCTTGTGCTATTAAAACAGAATTCCAATGAATAGCAGAAAGAAGAAATACAAGCAGATAATTGTAAGATTAAACAGTTGAAAAGGATTAAGAGAAAAATATAAATTGTTTTCAAGAAAGATACTGCATTAATATAAGTGTACTTATAAAAAATGTTTAAATAATAGCAGTGAATCTCCAGAATCCATAAGCAAATCTAAAATTTTGCAAGTATTCAAAACCAAAAGCAATTTTTATTCTATAGTTATAGAAATTATTTATTGGCACTCATGGGTGGCTCAGTCAGTTGAGCATCATCTTGGTTTCTGCTTAGGTCATGATCTCAGAGTCGAAAGATCAAGCCCCATGAAAGATCAAGCCCTGCGTCAGGCTCCTCACTCAGCAGGGAGTCTGCTTGAGATTCTCTCCCTCTCCCTTTGCCCCTGCCCCTGCATGAATACTGTCTCTCTCTCTCTCTAATAAATCTTTAAAGAAAAAAATTACTTTTATTGCCTTATTTATAATGTATTAATTTAGTTTAAAAACATCATGGCTTCACTTTTTTTCCTCTAAAAGTGGCTCCTTCTATCACAATGTGTAGATGCCTTATGAGAAATTTTGTACTAGGTATATCGTATGTAACCATATTCCTATATATTTTATAGGTACCACTCAAGGAACTCTTGAACCAAACTGAAGAAGAAATTAATAAAGCTCTAAATAAAAAAATGGGGTTAGAGGATACTTTAGAACAGGTAAGTAACAAAACAGTTTTTAAAAGCAAAAATAAGATTTTTTAACACTTAAGTGTGGTTTGTAGTTTCTATGGAATGAATGTGTAGCTTTTAAGGAATGAATTTTTAATAAGATATTATGGAAAATGAGAATTGGGTATACCCTTGACTTAGAAACATTTGAAGTAATTTTTTAAATAACTTAAACATCTTAGGCTACACATATCATTGATGATGATACAATAAATTACTGAGTAAATTATCCTTGATTTTAAATGGAGAATTGCCTCCTTCAACTTGAGATAATTTAATATACTTTTTTTTTTTTTTTTAAGTTTTATATTAAGTAAATCTCTACACCCAACATGGGGCTCAAACTCAAGACCCTGAGATCAAGAGTTGCATGCTCTTCGGACTGAGCCAGCCAGGAGCCCCTTAATATCTCTTTATTCTATAAGGAATTTGAGATCGCTATCTTAAAAGTAGATATGTATCATTTGGGGCTTGAGGCTAAGTAGCCATGATAAATTAAGAGATTTTTATTAACCACACTTTTCATTCTGCACCATGAAATTCAGGGGAACTCAAATGCCTATAAAAGTCTACTTCCAAAAGTAGGTTTCAGAAAGTTCCTGCTTCTAAGATACTTGAAACATAAAATGACCAATATCCCTGAGAGAGATACTGATTCTATTATTGATTCAGTAACCTTTAAATATTGTTAAAGTTGATTAAGAAAAAGTTAAGAAGCTACTTCTCAACTGCACACAAAAGGTATTGTTTATATGACAACAAACAATTGAAGGAAAACCCTGGTTAATTCAGCTCTTCAAGAAGTATTATGGCATTTCAAGATTCCAAGATACAAAATCCTATCTTTACTCAGAATAGAAATTTGTTTTTCTCATCTGGAAATAAAACCTATGCATTTCACAAATTATGCAAGTAACCCACATTTTTTTCATGTTAACAAATTCTATCAAAACTTACTTTGTATTAGAAAGAATTCCCACTCCTCAAAAAAAATAGCAAATAGTTAACATTAGATAAGTGGGCAGTTTCATGATACTATTGTTATTATAATTGGGTTTCTGTAACATCACACAGTGGAAAGAAGATAAGGAATTATGACTGCTTTAACAGGTACTCTGCAGGTGTGAGGTCATTTAAGATGAAGTCTTCACTTAACTTCCTTCAGTTTGATTTCTCTCTTTTGTTGGAGTGGGCACTGAACCTGTAGACTTTCAAACTGACTTGAAACTTTTTAAAGGCTATAGGCAGGAAAACTTGGCGGGGAGGCCCGGAGGAGTTATAAAATGCCTACTATAGGTGGGGTACCTGGGTGGCTCAGTTAATCATCTGACTCTTAATTTCAGCTCAGGTCATGATCTCAGGGTCCTGGGATCAGGACTCCATGCTCGGTGGGGAGTCTGCTTGAGATTCTCTCCCTCTGCCCCCCTGACATGCTCATACTCTCTCTTTCTGTCTGTCTAAAATAAACAAATCTTTTTTTAGGGGCGCCTCAGTGGCTCAGTCTAAGCGGCTGCCTTCGGCGCAGGTCGTGATCCCAGGACCCTGGGATCGAGCCCCACATCAGGCTCCCTGCTCGGCGGGAAGCCTGCTTCTCCCTCTCCCACTCCCCCTGCTTGTGTTCCCTCTCTCGCTGTGTCTCTCTCTGTCAAATAAATAAATAAAATCTTTAAAAAAAAAATCTTTTTTTTTAAAAATGCCTACTATAGTATAGGCTAGGCCCAGTGTTAATATTCCAAAGATAAATATAACAAGTTTGAATGAAATATAAGCTCCCATTTGGAGAAAAAGACTGACCTGCAGTTACGCTAATCAGATTTGCATTTTTCAAAACCCATTTGGGCACAGAAAAAAGTGACTTGTGGGGAAGCAACTGAAATTGTTAAGAAGTTAAACCAAAGTATTACAGTAGAAATAGAAGGAAGGGGACAGGTTTAGGAAATGTTGAGGTAGACTCCAAGCATTTTTTGGCAGATGGTGAAAGCTGGGAAGGAAAGAAGTACCAACAGTAACTTCCATTTTTCCAGTGTGGGCAACCTTGGGGAGAAAAAAGTGAGTGCAGCTAACCAGCCCAGTACTAGAGATGTTGAGCTTGCTGTCTGCAGAACATAGCCATCCAAAAGAAAGCCGAAGCAATAGATTCAGAACATGGGGAGAGATTGTATCTGAAAATACAGATTTCAGAGTCTTTACCATATAGGTGGTACTTGAGCCCAAATGTGGGTGATATTTCTTAGACTATGTAGAGGAAAGTGGCAGAGGATTAAATCTTGAGAAACAGCACCACTTAAGAGATAGGCAAAGGAAGGAGGTTCTGGGAAAAACTCTTAGAAGTGGACAAGGAGCGCCTGGGCGGCTCAGTTGGTTAAGCGACTGCCTTTGGCTCAGGTCATGATCCTGGAGTCCCAGGATCGAGTCCCACATCGGGCTCCCTGCTCAGGAGGGAGTCTGCTTCTCCTTCTGACCCTCCCCCCTCTCATATACACTCTCTCTCTCTCTCTCACTCATTCTCTCAAATAAAGAAAATCTAAAAAAAAAAGGACAAAATAGTCGGAGAACAATCACAGGAGGAGAAATGCTATAAAAGCCAAAGTAAGGAAGACTTTTGAAAAAGCCCTGATTCTAACTAAATTTACTGTAGCAATTATTTCACATTATATACATATATTAAATCATAATTTTGTACACCTTAAACCTATACAATGGTATATATTCAGTTATGTCTTAAAACTAGGGGGAAAAGAAGGAAAGATCAGTAATGTTTCATATGCTTCAGAGACTAAAGACTAAAACAGTTTTTAAAATTTGACAGTTTGGGGCACCTGGGGGGCTCAGTCGTTTAAGCATCTGCCTTCAGGTCAGGTCATGATCACAGGGTCCTGGGATTGAGCCCCGCATCAGGCTCCCTGCTCCGTGGGAAGCCTGCTTCTCCCTCTCCCACTCCCGCTGCTTGTGTTCCTTCTCTTGCTGTGTCTCTCTCTGTCAAATAAATAAATCTTTTAAAAATTTTTAAAAATTTAAAAAAAATAAAATTTGACAATTTAACCAAATTAAGATAGCATAAGGTAAAACAGCTATTTGAAATAGTAATGGTTAAACATAAATTAATGAATTAAAATAACTAAATGTTAAATAAAATTTCAACTGAGTAAATTTAAAGATTTAATTGGCTTTATTTAGCAAGTCAGAAATTGGGCAGCATCCCATTTAACAATTAGACAAGAGCTCCAAAGGACTACAGAAAGGAAAACAATTTTTAAGCCAGGACAAGGAAGTCATAAACTAAAAAAAAAAAAAAAAATTATTTCAGGCAAGATTTCATTTCTTCCTTTGAAAGACAAAAGGGTCTTATTAGGGGGCTCCTGGGTGGCTCAGTAGTTAAGTGTCTGCCGTCGGCTCAGGTCATGATTCCAGGGTCCTGGGATCCAGCCCCGCATCGGGCTCTCTGCTCAGCGGGAAGCGTGCTTCTCCCTCTTCCACTCCCTCTGCTTGTGTTCCCTCTCTTGCTGTCTCTCTCTGTCTGTCAAATAATAAATCTAAAAAATAAATAAATAAAAATAAAATTGCTTTGCTGGAGACTTGTAAGCATGGTATACAGATCAAGCCCCGCATCCTGGCTGCCTGCTCAACCGGGAGTCTGCTTTTCCCTCTCCCTACCCTCCCCACACCCCCTACCCCCCGCCACGCCCCCACGTGCACTTGAGTTCTCTCTCCTCTCTCAAATAAATAAGTAAAATCTTTAAAAAAAAAAAAAAACTCTTAAATTCATTCCAGTCTTACAACCCTGACCACACATAGAATGTCTTTCCCTTATTATTTCTAGCAGTTTTAATTACACATATTAGAATTTTTAACCCTTAGAAACTTTTAATTTCTAGTGAAATCTAAGAAGTAAGAAATTATAAACTGTCTTTTACATTACCATTCTGTGGATTAGCAGACTAATAAATACTTTTTTGTGATTTCTAAAAATGTGCTTTCTCACAGAAAATTTGTCAGCAGCATAACACGTTTATTAGTAAATCCACATATCTTTCGTTCCTATGTAAAAGGAAGTAAAAAATGGATAAACCAATATTCAGTAATTAATGTGTTAGTATTTTATCTTATTTGGAAATGATCTGAATAGTGAATGAATTTAATTTAACTGATCATTTAACTTAACCTAGCAAAACAAAGTTTCCAGGTTACCAAAAAGATTTGGGGAAACTATTTAAAAATTCACCTAAAAACTTTTTATCTTTTTACATCCATTTAATTTACTTGTTCTTTACTATATTAAGATTACCCACCAAAACTTCATTAGACATTAGACAAAGTCAGCCATCATCCCAAGCTAAATTTTCTTGCTGACAAATTTTGTAAGAGATAACATAAACTCATTTGATCGATAAACCCAGGTGGAATCAGACTTGTATGTATTCATGTTATTCAATGTTGATAACTTGAAAGAAAAGCTTATTTTAATTAAATCAAACAAACTTAAGCTAACTTTAATATTGAATATTTTCTTAGGTGATGTGAATTCAGAAAGCATTTGGGTTAGTTTCCATTGTATTTTTAACTTTTTATGAATACTGAATTTATTTAAGCACTTATTTTAAGTCAATTAAATAGAGCTTTTTTACACACTAATTTACAGTAATACCATCCAGAGGGAGAAAAATACCACACACCTTTAACACACATATAACAGACACACATAAACATAGACAGATGTAAACAGAGACCTTATTGCTTTTGTTTTACTAGTTAAAAAGAATTTGTATCTAAGTTGCTTTTCTGGTAGATGGATTAAGTTAAGGCTACCTGCTTGGATGGCTTAAACTAAGTTTTGAATAATGTTTTCTTTTTTCATTTTTTTCCTGATAAGAATTACCTCCCTGAAATTGTACTTTAACATTTACATCTCAAAGGCACAGGGAAAGAGAATACAAGTTACAAGGCTTTTAAAATAAATAAGGGAGGTTTGGGGACTGGTAAAAAGAAATAGATGAACTTTGAAATGCTTCTAGAGCTGCATTTCTAGTTTTGTAAAGAAGTGAGTAAATTTGAAGATCTAATTGGCTTTGTTCAACAATTCATGAATCAGGTAGCATCCCATTTAGCAAATAGAAGAGCGCTCCAAATGGCTACAGAAAAGGAAAGAGACTAGAGGCACACAGTTGAGAAGCCTAATAGTATCCTGAAGGATAAATGGTAAAAACTCAAACCAAGGCTATTGCAGTAAGGATGGAAAAGAGAGATTTAAAGATTGAAACAATGTAATTTAGTGGTCCATTTGGATGTGGGGCCCGCGGGACTCGATCCCATGACCTGAGCCAAAATCAGAAGTCAGGCACTTAACCGAATGAGCCACCCAGGTGCCCCTGAAGATTTTTAAGTCAGGGCATAACACCCTTGTATTTTAGTTAGCCCATAATGTTGGCATTTTGAAGGCTAATTTAGAAGTACATGAAACTAGAGGCACACAGTTTGGAAGTCTAACAGTATCCTAAGTGATAAATGGTAAAAACTCAAACCAACGCTATTGTGGTGAGGATGGAAAAAAGAGATTTAAAGATTGAAACAATGTAATTTAGTGGTCCATTTGGATGTGAAGGTTAAGGAAGAGAGAAATTAAGAATGTTCCGGTGTCTAGCTTTGGTATATGATGTTAAAGAAAAAGAAAAATTATTCATGACACTTGTTAAAGGAAGTAAGGTAGACTTCATTCAAGGGGGACTATTACAAAGAGGTTTTCTAGTAGGTGAGAGAGATTAGGCTCAACTCCAAATACAACAACAACAAAAAAGGGGAATTTGTAACCAAGGAGAGTAGGGTACAGATCAGTAGATAAAGTATGACTGAGAAGAAACTCTAGGGGTAAAGGACAATACTATCTAAACCAACCTAATAGTGTTCTTGCTGAAAGCAGGCCAAGGTGATCAGATATCAGCTGGAGGATGTTGGAGGAGGAGGGACTTGAGTAGATATTGAGGTTAGGGATTCTGATTAAACTGTCTTAAGCATTGTTCTTACTAAAACTGGACAATACAAAGACAAACACAGAAGCCAAAAAGTCAGCCTCTTTGAGAAGACAGTTCAGAAGAGCTGAGTAGTTTGGTCAAGGAGAGAATCTTTTGGTGGTAATGTTCTAGAGCCTTGATAAAGAATACAAGAGAAGGGTGTAGAAGAAAGAATTTCAGGCTGGGATATGCTGAGATTCAGATCTCTAGAATATCAGAGTGGAGAATGTCCTGTAGGCAGTTGGAGTGTGTACATAGATATAAATAGGTATTTCTTAGCATGCAGTTAATTAAAGCCAGGAGATTTCCCAGGTGTGAAAATGAAAGAGCAAGCTCTCCCAAGTGAGCAGATGAGAATACAGCCAAGATCAGAATCCTGGGAGCACATCCACAACCAAAGTACAAGCAGAGAAAGAGAAACCTATAAGGAAGAATTAGAAGGACCTCCCAAGACTTAAAGAAAAAACTAGGAGTTTCCATGGTCGTAGAAACCAAGGAAGGGGATTTCAGAAGGGAGTGATCAACTATATATGTTACTCAGATATCAAATAAGATTAAGTCTGAAAGATGTTCATTGACTTTAATAATTAAGACGTTAATGGTGACCATTACAAAAGCGACTTCATGAAGCAGAGGAGCCAGAAAGCATATTGCTGTGGATTAAAGTTTGAATGGTAGTAGAAGATACTATAGTATGAATAGTCTACTTCCAGGGAATGCTACAAATTAGACCATCACAAAAGTTTGAGTCTAAGGAGAAAAGATGGAACAGTAGTTAGAAAGTGGTGTATGGGAAAGATTTTCATTTTTGGAGGGGTGGGGGAGGGGCTTGTTTGGGTTTAAAGATGAGAGAGTTAGAGTTCAAGGGAAAGAGGGTAAAGTTTTAAAAATTAGGAGGGAAAGGGATTGATGGATTGAATGTGGTTCATGAAGAAATACTAAGGCTTGGGGTCTAGAGAAGAGCTGAAGTGGTTGTTTCTCCTCATGAGGAAAATGGGTATCCTGCATCCCGAAACTGATTGGAAGGAAGAAGGAAAAAGTCTCATACAAGTATTTTGGTTGATGGGAGGCAGGAAGTGATGGAAATCCAATCTAGTGGCTTATGTCTTCTCAATGACAGAAGAAAAAAAATTAACTACAGTAACTAATGATATCTTATTTGCTTATCAGCTGCTGGACAGTTGTTTATTGAATGAATGAAAGAAATACTGGAGGAAGTATACCAAATATTAATAGCAGTTCTTTGGGATTATAGAATTATTAGTAATTGTTATTTTCCTTACTTTTTCCCATATTTATCACAATGGAAATGTATATTTTTGTAATGGGGTCGGGGAGGGGGGAATGTTTAATTGGTGAAACTTTAGTAAAGCTCACATGAAAGTTAGAAGCTGCTCAGAGATTAAGTAAACATGATTTTGACCAAATGTGACTTCCTAGTGGAAGTTCTGATTATTTGGGTATCCAATGGTCTTACTGCAAGTAAATTTAATGAAACAACTTGTTTAACTTAGCACTTACTTCAGAAGTAACATATCTTTAGACTGGAAGTTTATAGTGTAGGGGTCAAGGGCGAATCACCCCAAGATGTGCCACTCTGGCATGCAGCTTATTTAGTATATGTGCTGCCGAAGCAAGCACTGGCATGCAGCTTATTTAGAACTGAAAATATTCAAGACCCAAAAGACTCAGGAAGAAACATTGATCTCCACCTAACCCCTAACTGCCTAAAAGAATTTAAAGGACCTCCTCCCAGAAGGGAGCTATCACCATAGCTAACTACAGTATAATATAAACTAAGGATGGTAGACAGGGAGGAACTTTAGCAGTCTCTTTCTTAAAATTCCTCTCTATGTCCCATTTGTGTCTGTGTGGCCCAGCAAACATTTGTTTACCAAACGTTTACTCTTCCATCTTCCTATGAATTGCTTTCCTTTTCTTGAAATCCCAGACCCCTACCCTCTTATCTTTAGTTCAGGATGACAAATATACTGCATTTTGCTTGTCTTTAGAATCTCATGTCTTTGTGGATTCCCCATACATACAAAATTATATTTGACTTGCTCCTGTTAATCAGTCTCATGTCACTTTAATTCTTAGACCAGCCAAAAGAACCTTAAGGGTAGAGAAAAATGTTTCCTGCTAAAGAATAGCTTTCGTAACTCTAGAGGGAGAGGAGAAAGAGAATCTTAAGCAGACTCCATGCCCAACACAGGGCTCGATCCCACGACCCTGGGATCATGACCTGAGCTGAAATCAAGAGTCAGATGCTTAACCAACTGAACCACCCAGGCACCCCTCTAGTCTTTAAATAACTTGAAAGTCAGGTGGTGTAGAAAAAGTCCTTGGAGTTAGAACATCTAGGTTGGAGTTCTGGGCATATGCTTGCTGCATGATCCTAAGTGAATAGCATTCATTCTAGCCAACTCTTCTCATTTGTAAAATAGGAAAGGAATATCCCTTACAAAGAGACTTTTGATAATTGAATGAGAAGTATATGCAAGTTTATCTAATAAATATATAGTCATTTTACCATCTTATCGTATACCAAATAACAATTGCTTTACTGAATTTTTCCCAAAAATATGTATATGTAATTGTTTTGCAAATTCATATATGTTTTGAATCATCCTTTTAAAGAAAGATCCAGCTTATATATACCTTTTGCTATTTTCTATTTCCTACAGCAAATATCTTCTTGGTCTAGCTGGAAAACATTCCATATTAATTACTGGTATCAACTGGTATTAGCTGTATTAGCACTTGTTGGCAGGAAATGAACTTTGGAAACACTTTTTTTCTTTAGTTTTGGTTTCAACAGATCTTAAAGCTCAGACTTTAATAAGATTAAATGTGTTTATTACTCTTTGGAAGAATGCATTGACTAATAACCAGTTAGCAAACATCCAATAAAATCAATATGAAAACCTCTTTAACATCCTAGAAAGTAAACACACAAATGGAAAGCTAGATAACTAATAAAAGAGATCAAATCTAAGTAAAGCTAGACTTCAAAACTAGAGGGCAAAAACAACTTATATGTGTTAATATAAAAATGTTAAGAGTGTATATAACACATGTAATATTTATGTAATATATATGAGAGCTTAAAAATACTCCCACAGCAACTAGTGGAAAAGTTACTTGTATCCTTCTTTTACTGAGAATTAAGCCAGATTTTTGATTCCTATCAAATGCCACTCTGCATTTAAGTATTGTACATTTAAAAAATAATAGGTTTTTTGTGTGTTTGTTTTTATTTAACTCCTTTCTGGGGAATAATAAATTCTGGGAACAAATGATAGGTGAGAATCCAAAAGGACTAGAAATAACATGGTCAGTCAATAATATGAAAGTTTTATAACTAAAATGTTTTTGATGTATGGTTATGATTTCTCAACCAAAGTTTTATTCTCCAAGTTAAATACAATGATAACAGAAAGCAGGAGAGGTGTAAGAACTCTGAAAGAAGAAGTTCAAAAGCTGGATGATCTTTACCAACAAAAAGTTAAGGTAAGAACTTTGCCACAGTTTGTATAGGTGAACCTTGACCTGTTCTGACATCTAACTAAATCTTTAAGCTATATCCTATAACTTGTGTTTAAGTTTATTCTAATCTTCTGAAGTTTATTATAAGGAGTTTTTTTTCCAGGATTTTTTTCCTGGAATTGGGCTGTTTCACACTAGAACACGTTTACTGTTCCATTAATATTTTAGACTTGAATATGAGATTCTGTATCCTTGTAAGACCAAAACATGTTTTAAATATAATCTCTTCTACCTTTTATAGAAATTTACTGTTAAGCACTCCTAAAGCATAAACCTCAAATAAGGCTTCGTTATATGATTGCCTGTAAAGAGTCATTGCAAACTGACAACTATCTTGGCCAAATTCCAAAGATCATTTATATGAAATTTGGAATGTAGGTAAAATAATAGGATTCATTTCCCACCACCTCTAATCCATCCACCTCTGGCCAGCATTTTACTTAGGGAAGCACTCAGATGACTGTTCATTACCACTTATATAACTTAGGTGAAAATTTTAGTCATACCAATATTTTTTACTTAGTTACACCAACAAAGTATTAGGAATTGAAAACTTTCTCTTGGCCTTGTAGTGTACTTAGGGCCTATACATTTTGTTAAGCAGTGAGAAAATTTTAGAAAACACATGACAGTAATATGATCTACCTGTGAAATATGAGGCAATTGGTAATCATTTTTGTTCTTTTATATGTTGTCCATGACAGTACTTGCATTTTTCCTTTTTAAAGCACTTCAGTGAAAGGCTTTCATATTTCATCTTAAAAAACTTAGGAGTTGATGACTTTGGGCTCCTTTGCCTGTGCATAATGAATACATATGTGAAATAAAGGTAGTGTGAAAGTTACCCACATTTTTGCATATAAAAAGGCCTCTTGATGATCATAGGAAATATTTAAATCAGTATCCTAAGGTTTCCTATAGTACATACTTGAAAATACTGCTGAATGAATTCTATATAGGCCTATTGAGAAGGTCATATTTAGGTTTACAGTATAAAATTCCCAAAGGAGCATTTTAAAATCTCTTACATGTAAAACAGTACACATTCTGAGAATACAAATGATGATGCAACCTGATTTTTTTTTAATGTGTTACATATATATGGTATGTGGAGTATATTTAGTATATGGAGTAGTGTAGTATATGGAATATACGGAACATAAACTTCAAAAACCATAACCATGCCCTTATCTTGATAGGAAGCTGAAGAAGAGGACAAAAAATGTGCCAGTGAGCTGGAGTCCTTGGAGAAACACAAACATCTGCTGGAGAGTGCTGTTAACGAGGGCCTCAGTGAAGCTATGAATGAATTAGACGCTATTCAGCGAGAGTAAGTTCATGTAACCAAGATTTATAATGTTTATTTTCAGATTAATTATTTAACATTTCTGTAAAACTAGATCTATGTTTATTAGCTTTAATTTATATTATAGAGCAATTTGGGGAAGAAGAGGTAACAAAAAGAGCTTGTAACTTGAAATACTGTCCCTAAACATATTCTGCTACTATTAGAGCTCTTGGCCCCTAAGAAATCATTCATTTTTACATCTAATTAATAAGCGGCTTTTAAACCCTGAAAACAGCATAAAATTTTCAATCAACTGAAATACTTTGTTTGTTACTATTTTTAAGATATTTATACTTTCTAGAAATTATGTATATAGTAAACTATATACTATAAATTGTATGGTCATTCTACTGTAACACTGTATGTGCCCTCATAATAATCACCACACTGCAAAATCATGCAGTAAAAAATCAGGACTTATAGTAAAATTGGGATTGGGCACAACACTTAAAATCTCTGTCAGTGACACACATAAACAAAAGATGGGAACCTAACTAAAATGTTAGCACAATTGTACACATGTTAAATGGTTGAGAAATACATAATTGCTATGATAAATATGACACTATCTTAAAGAGACCTGAAGTTTGCCTGGGGAAAGGGGCATTCAAAGGGTTGCAGCTTGTAAATTATTGAGATGAGGTAGAAGGATTATCTGAAATCAGATGGAAAGTTTTAATACCAGATGTGGATGCATGTGACTCATCACATAATGCAATGAACTGAGGGAGCTGGTACATATTTGAGGTGTGTGTTTATATGTTTTGTGTATTCCTTTGCATCTGGATTCAGCTGAGTGCAGTTTTCTGCATTCACCTAGTGTTTCTCAAGAAGGAAATGGCATAAGGACACCTGTTGACTCAGTTGGAAAAACATGCAACTTTTTTTTTTTTTTTTTAATAGCATGCAACTCTTGATCTCAGGATTGTGAGTTCAAGCCCCACATTGGGTGTAGAGATTACTAAAAAAAATAAATAAATAAACTTTTAAAAAAAGGAAAGAGATGGCATAAACAGATACAAATTTTTGCATTATGGTCAAATTGCTATGTAATATATCAACCCAACTGGAACAAATACGTATTTCCAAACAAACAGCAGAACTAACTGTATGTGTTACATTTCTTAGTTCTTCATTGTCAAGTTTTCCCTCTTGCTTTCCCTTATTATTTTAAAACTTACATTGGAAGAGTTTTAGCCACATTGTGTATTAACAGTAACTAAATGGTGACATCCCTTTTTTAAAGAGTATTCTGCCTTTGTGTATATAATTCTCTCATGAAACCTATATAAAGTCAATATACTGAATAGTTAATCCATAGGCTCTTTTTTTAGAAGTCTTAATTAAGTGGCCCTCAACTAAAAAAATCTGACTTTGAGGTTAGAAGTACAATCCTTAAGAAAAATCACACCTCTTCATTTGCTTATTTGTAGTTTAGGGATAAAAAACTCAGCTGAAGCATTTTTTTTTTGGCTGCAGTCTGTTTTTAATTTGAATTTGCATGCCTAAAAGTGAGACTCCCACTCCCCTATTCAAATGTATTGAATGCCTTCTCCCTGAAAGCATTTAAGTTTACAGTCCTTTTGGAGACTCAATCAAGACCATTTGCTCCCAAGTTTTATATGTTAAAGCACAAGGTTTTGGTGCTGTTTTGTTCTGTTGCTTGCAAAAGATCTTTGAAAATTTTTTTCTGTTTTAATTGTTGAGAAGCAAACAGCACAAATACCAAGCATAGTCTGGTTTTATTGAATATGAAAAGGAGAAGTGAGCTAACTAGAACTGATGCATTAGGTTTTTTCATAGATAACTCAAACAAGAGTTTTTATTCTACAGATACCAACTAATTGTGCAAACCACAACTGAAGAACGACGAAAAGTGGGAAATAACTTGCAGCGTCTTTTAGAGATGGTTGCCACACATGTAGGGTCTGTGGAGGTAAGTGTATGAAGGTCTTTCCTACATTCTAATAAAGCTTTTTAAAACTACATTTCTGTTTTGTTTCTACAGAAATTAAATGATAAATTTTATTTCTGTGGAAAATATGTTCTAGTAAAAAGTTATCAAAAGAGTCCTTTTTAGTGGTGTGAAAGGAACATCTGCATTTCATAAAGCAATCTGTTCACATAAACAACATATAATGGTATTTATTACATCAGTAGTATATAATGATGTGCCAGGCCACATTCTATATGCTGAAAACATATCAGCACATTTAAGATTTCATTAAGATTAAGATGAAAGAGCATGTGTTATGACAAATATTTTTCCTTTCCGTTAATTTCATGTAAAGTACTGGTAAAATATAGAATGAAGTACTTAAATGAAACATGAAGCATAGCTTAAAAGTTCAACAATAATACTATTTCTCCAACCTGCTGTACAGAGCCTAGAAGCCAAGATGAACTGCTAAACTTTAAAATTCCTGGATAGTGGCGCCTGGGTGGCTCAGTTGTTAAAGTGTCTTGCCTTTGGCTCAGGTCATGATCAGGTCATGGTCCTGGGATCGAGCCCCGCATCAGGCTCCCTGCTCCACGGGAAGCCCGCTTCTCCCTCTCCCCCTGCTTGTGATCCCTCTTTCGCTGTGTCTCTCTCTGTCAAATAAATAAATAAAATCTTAAAAAAATAAAATAAAATTCCTGGGTAGTCTATTAGGTGATAATATTATATTTCCAATTGTGAATGGTTTAAGAGAAAAAAACCTCATTTGTTAGGTTTCCATTTATTGAAAACAGAGCATGTGATATCCTACTTCCCCTCCCCTCCTTTCTCCTGAAAGACATTGAACTGCATTTTCTTGTTTGCCAGTGTTCTTCACTGCTTGGTGAAAAGAACTAAGAAAATATGCTGGATCCTACATCAGAAAACCTGGATTCTCCCCACTTAGTGGCTCTATAACCTTTCATAGACTCTTTTTCAATCAGTATTGTTAATTTGAATGACAGACCAGATAATTATATGAGTAATTACTTTCTTGTTCTCTCAGGGATGATGTATAATAAATGCATAAGAGGAAAATTCATTCACAGTCTATGATGGTTGGCTCAAATTGAGAAAATCTGTTTATATGTATCATTTTGCTTCTTTTGGTCTTCACTTCTTCATCTGTATAATGAGAGGGTTGTACTAAATCATTGCCAACATCCTTTGCATCTCTATTATCTGTAACAATTAGTTTGACCTCAGTGTTAATCCAATAGTGATTTATCACGAGGGATTTATGTGAAAGGTAACCACAACTGTTAAAGTTTTAATCAGTTAACATGAAGTTAGATTTGAAACCCTAATGATAGATTATTACTTTTATTTGCTATTTAGTTCATTGTTGTTCAAGATCAGACTGCATTTACAGAGCACTTACTTTGCACTATGTAAAATTCACAATTAGCCAGTGAACTATGGAAGGAGCCCCTAAAGTCAACCAATCATCTTTAAAACCTAATGTGGGGAAATTTTACAAGTGATAAAATTAGACTAGAGAAAACAGAGGACTGTGGATCTAGTGGTATCTTCAGATGGGATATTTTTCCTCTGAGCTAAAACTTTTCTTTGAGCAGTTCCTGATTGGAGCCCCATGCAGGTCCTGTATGTGGCTTGATAGTCTAGCCTAGGAGACAGCAAACTACAGCCCACAGACCAAATTGTGCCCACGGGCTGCTTTTGTAAATAAAGTTTTATTGGAACACAGATACTTCATTCACTTCCATACTCTTTATGGTTGCATTCCCACTACACTGGCAGGGTTGAGCAGTTGCAACAAAGGCCATTTGGCTTACAAAACCTAAAATATTTGTTATTTGGCCCTTTACAGGAAAAGGTTGCTGACTCCTGTTCCAGACTCCTACCTCCTTGAAGGGCACAAAATCTTTTTTGTCTGTTTAGATGTTAAGAAATTATTATAAAGCTACAATAACGAACCCATTGTAGTACTGATGCATATAAACCAAGCTCTGATTCAGAGTCCAGAAAAAGATGGATGAGCATAGACAGGAAACTAATTTATAAGAGAGGTTGTATTGCAGACTAGTGGGGTAAAATGAATTGTTCAATTAATGGAGTTGGGATTCCTACCTAGACAAAAATCACTTCAAGATGGATTAAAAAATTAACGTGAGGCTAAATTTATTTTTTTTAGAGAGAGAATGAGGGCTGGGGAGAGGGGCAGGGGAATAGGGAGAGAGAATCTTAAGCAGGCTCCACTCCAGTACAGAGTCCGATGTGGGGTTCCATCCCACAACCCTGAGGTCATGACCTGAGCTGAAATAAAGAGTCAGACATTTAACTGACCGAGCCACCCAGGCACCCCAATGTGAGACTAAATTTTTAACTTTTAGAAAAATTATAGACACTGTCTTTACACCTCAGGAGTTGTAAAGGAGTTCTTAAATTAGACATGAGTTAAAACCACAAAAGAAATTATTTGTAAATTCAGCGTTGTTAAAATTAAGATCTCTACATCAAAAGACAAAGAAAGACTAGAGGGGCACCTGGGTGGTTCAGTTGGTTAAGCTTCTACGTTCGGCTCAGGTTATGATCCCAGGGTCCTGGGATCAGCCCCGCAAACAGCTCCCTGCTTATCAGGGAGTCTGTTTCTCCCTCTCCCTCTGCCCCTCCCCCCCATCACTTTCTCTCTCAAAATAAATAATGAAATCTTTAAAAAAAAAAAAAAAAAGAGTGGAAAGACAAGCCACAAAACAGTAAATGATATTTTTTGATAGTCTAGCCTATCAAATGATATTTTTTAAAACAACTAATAGCATCCAGATATATAATGACCTCTGGAAAATAAGTACAGAAGGTGGGCAAAAGACTTGAATGGGAATTTCACAGAAAGCTAAGGTGGCCAATAAACAGGAAAAGATCTACCACTTCCCACCCTCAGGAAATTGGCAAAAAAAATTAAAGTTTGAGAATACAAAATGCTAGCAAGAACATGGAGGAATGCAAGTTTTCATTTATACTGCAGGGGTTGTAAATTGATGTTAACAATCTTAGGAAACAATTTGGCAATCCCTAATAAAATGGTGCAATTCCATTCTAGGTATTTAATTAAATGTTTACACTGTGTGCTGGAGTAATGTACTAGGTTGAATAGTATCCTCTCAAAATTCATGTGTATCCAGAATCTCATCATGTGACCTTATTTGAAAATAAGGTCTTTGTGGATGTCATTAGCTAAGATGAGGTCATACTAGATTAGGGTAGGTCCTCAATCTAGGGACCGGTATCCTTATAAGAGTTTGTGTGAAGATGGAGGCAGAAATTAGAGTGACACAGCTGTCAGCTAAGGATTGCCCAGAACTGCTAAAAGCTGGTAAGAGGTAAGGAAGGATTCTTCCCTAGAGCCTTCAGAGAAAGTGGCCCAGTCAGTATCTTGATTTTGGACTTCAAGCCTCCAAACCTGAGAAAATAAATTTCTGTTGCCTTAAGCCATCTAGTATGTTGAAATTTGTTATAGTATAATTGAAATAGTAAAAAATATAACCCAGTATATTAGTTTCCTGTTACTGCTATAACAAATTACCACCAACTTAATGGCTTAAAGCAACACATTTATTTCCTTATATATCTGGAGGTCAGGAGTATAAAATGGGCCTCCCAGACTGCAATCTTTCTAGAGACTCTAGGATGGAATTTATTTGCCTTTTCCCTTTTATGGAACCATCTATCCCCCCTTGGTTTGCAGCCTCTTCATCTTCAAAGCCAACAGCACAACATCTTCTATCCCCTCTGACCACTCTTCTGTCCTTACATTTTCTCTCTCTGACTCTCACATTGACATTGCTGATTCCCTCTTACCAGGACCCCTGTGATTACATTGGACCCACCAAGACAATGCAGAATGATCTCCTTTTCTCAAACTCCTTAATCACATCTGTCAAGTTCCTTTGCCCTGTAAGATAATGTATTCACAGGTTCTGGGGATTAGGCCATGGACATCTTTGAGGAGGCTGCTATTCAGCCTACCACACCTGGAAATAAATTAAAATTCATTAATAGTAAAATGGATAAATAAATATTGATATATTCATGCAATAGAAAACTGTTTGGCAGTACATGAATAAACGAACTATCTGCATTAACATCAATGAATCAAAACACTGAGTGGAAAAAAGTCATAGAGTATTATATTTAATATCATTCAGTAAATATGAATGTTAAAACCAGGTACCACTAAACTATATTGTTTAGAGATACATACATATCAGTGTGGGGTGGGGGGGTAAAAGTATAAAGAAAAGCAAAACATCGTTGAGAGTGGTTAGCTCTGGGAAGAAAAATGGGGATATGATTAGGAAAGGGCACAAAAAGGGATTCAAGAGTATCCCTTAAATTTCCTGTTCTAACAAATGTTACCACTTGTTTGTATATTTCACAATTAAACTCTTTCTAAAAGAATTTAATGTTTTTTCATTAACAATTGCTCATTGTTTTCACTAGAAATATCTTGAGGAGCAGATTGCTAAAGTTGATAGAGAGTATGAAGAGTACGTGTCTGAAGATCTCTTGGAAAATATTAGAGAGATTGGAGACAAGTATAAGAAGAAAGCTGCTCTAATTAAGCCTTCTGATGAATGAAGATAAAATATTGATTAAGCAAGGACTTTATTAACAGTGTAAATTTTTAAATGTCCTCTGTAGGTTTGAAAAATCTCTAACATATCTTATCCCACTCCTTACAATGAAGTCTTATGACCATATCTTCCCAAGCCTGTGAAATATTTTTATATCTTTTATAAATCTAGTTCATTAATTTAAACTATGTATAACCTGAAATTATGATAACTTGTTTTTTTGTTATCTTTAGATGTGAAAGACTAGTTATATTATGTATCCAGAGTTAATAAAATTATATCGACAAAGTGTGTTTTCCCCTGATTTCTCAACCTAACTTCAGATGGTTAGAAGATAGTTATTTTGATCTAAACCAGGAATCAGCAAACTGTGGGCCAAATGCAGTCACATCCAATCATTGATATATCATCTATGACTGCTCTCACTCTATAGTGGCAATGTTTATTATATGCGACAGAGACCATATGGCTGCAGAGCCAAAAATGTGTACTATCTGGCTCTTTACACAAAGTTTGCCAATCCCTGGTATAAGCTATACAAAGGTTGGGGCTCTTTAAAAAATGTAGTCCAACTCATTCCTTATTCAGAGCCAAGAAGCTAAATTTCTTTCTGGCTTCATGCCACCATTACTCTGAAATGAGCAGAAGAATATGGAATGTGAAAATCAGAAGAAATAATAAAATAGTTCAATCCCCTCATTTTAGAGATGAGAATTCATTTCTAGAAATGTTCTGATTTACCTCTGGTCACACCTCTTTGTAGGGGTAGAAGTCACACAGGAACTTACTTGTAACAGTACACAATCCTGACTGTGTACAGCCAGCCACAGGAGCTGTAAGATAGGAATTTTCTGGATGGTGAGGAAGTCATGTTAGAACGTAAGATTATTTGGTCTAAATTGTTAGGAAGCGCCTCACATTCAGCTGATATCTGCCCCTAGTTGAACTTTCTATTCAAAGTTATTACAACTCATGCAAGTCAAAATGAAGAGCATGATAAAATGAAATGAAACAATATAAAAACCCAAAATGGAATTCCACCAAAGCTTTTTGGAAGAACAGCATGCAGCCTGAGAGGGTGGGATGAACAAAAACAGGTTATAGTTAGGAGATAATAGGACAAGATTAATAGTTGCCAATGTACTCAAGAATCTTGGCCATTAACATCCAACAGAACTTTCTTCAGTGATGGAAATATTTTATCTGCACTATCCAGTATGATACCAGCCATATGTATCTATTGTGCACTCAAATGACATCTGTTTATGACAAAGACAACTCAGACTTTGCCTCTCAAAGTGTGGTATGGAAACAGCAGCATTAGCATCACCAGGGAGTTCGTGTTTTAGTTAAAAACACAGACTCTTGGCCCCACCCAAACCTACTGAATCAGAATCTGAACTTTTTATAGTGTATTGACATAAACTATACTTATTTAAATTTTTCGTAAGTTTTGACATCCATATACACCTATAAAATCATCACAAACTGATGAATATATCCATCACCACTAAAAGTTTCCTTGTGGCCCTTTGCAATCTTGTCTCTTTCCCCTGACACTTGCCCATCTATCCCCAGGCACGCACTGATCTCCTTTCTGTTATTACGGATTAGTAGAATAGTATGTACGCTTATATGGCTTCTTTCAGAATATTTTGAGATCCAAGATTATTTTGAGGTCCACATTGCATTGAATATCAGTAGCTCATTCCTTTTTGCTGACTAGTGTTCATTATATGAATATACTGAGTTTGTTTATCCATTCACCTATTGATGGACATTTAGATTCTTTAGTTTTTGCCTTACAAATAAAGTCATCAGCATTCATGTACAAGTGTTTGTATGGACATATGCTTTCATTTCTCTTGGGTAAATACCTAGGATTGGACTGGCTAGTTCATACAGGGTAGGTGCATATTTGACTTTTATGAAATTTAGATAATGTTTTCAGAAGTGATGGTACCATATGTTCCTACCTGCAATGTAGGAGACTTCCAGTTGCTCCACATCCTCACCCACATGTGGTATGGCCAGTCATTTTAATTTCAGCCATCCTAAGGAGGTGTGGTTCTATCTCATTGTGATATTAATTTGCACTTCCCTAACGTTAAGCATTTTGTCATGTGCTTATTTGTCAGCCACGTATTGTCATGGTGAAATGTCTCTTCAAATATCGGCCCATATTTTTACTGGATTGTTTCTTATTTAAAAAGCCCAATTTATCGCTTCTTTTATACTTTCTGCATTTTGTGAAGTTTTCAAGGAATCTTTGCCAGCATCAATATGATTTTCATCTATATTTTATTCTAGAAGTTTAATGGGCTTGAGTACTGAATCAAAATCAGAATCCAAACCTGAATCTTTAAAAGGTCCCCAAGTTGTTCGTATGTACATTAAAATTTGAGATGTACTACTTTAAAAGTGACCACTAGTTAAGTATTATTCATAGTATAATACTATTTAATAGTGACTTTATTTTTTTTTAAGATTTTATTTATTTGCCAGAGAGAGAGCAACAGCGAGTGAGGGAACACAGGGGGAGTGGGAGAGGAAGAAGCAGGCCTCCCGCTGAGCAAGGAGCCCGATGCGGGGCTCGATCCCAGCCCTGGGATCATGACCTGAGCCGAAGGCAGATGCTTAAACAACTGAGCCACCCAGGTATCCCTAATAGTGACTTTAGAAATGACAGAAAAGACATACTAAGTTCAAACAAAATGACTGCCTAAGCACAACCTAGAACATTTTCAAGAGACAAGAGTGAGCCGTAAATTTGCAGTAAACTTTTCACTCAACATTTTTTACCTCACTCTACAGTTTTCTTCTGAATTCCTAAGGACATGCTTATCTTCAGAACTAAAACCACTGAGGTAGATATTATTCCAGTTAAAAATTCCAAGAATCCTAGAGTCAGAAAAGGCTTTAGATATCATACAGTTCAACCTCTCAATCAATAAGGAATACCAACCTTGGCATTTTTGGTAGATGGCTTACCTAGTGCTGAATACTTCCAGGGAGTATTCCAAATGGCTAATTATTTCAAAGCATCTCATGGTTGAGCAATGCTACTTGCCAGGAAGTTCTATCTTATATTGGCCAAACCTGCCTTCATGTAATTCATTCCACCTTTTTGTCATAGATTGTTGAGTTATCAGTTTCCAGTTACATTTAGGGATATCAGTTATCTATTATTGTCTTATGTTTGACTCTGTGTTTGATTAACTCAATCTTTTCCCAATTATTGTAATCTCTTTGTTATTCTACCTCGCTTTCAATGTTACTAATACAAATAACCCCCTTCACACAAAATTCCCTAGCTAATATTTTACTGTATTTATCATTCTTTTCCCCTTTCTTATTAACCTTTTTTTTAATCTATCTTAACTCACTTGTAAGTTGCAGATGTGATACCGCTTTACCTCTAAATATTTCAGTCTATATTTCCTAAAAACAATGACAATCTCTTAGACAACCATAAGACAATTATCAAAAACAGGGGCACCTGGGTGGCTCAGTAAGTTAAGCGTCTGCCTTCGGCTCAGGTCATGATCCCAGAGCTCCAATCGAGCCCCACGTAGGGCTCCCTGCTCAGTGGGGAGTCTGCTTCTCCCCCTCCCTCTGCTCTTCTCCACCCCCCCACCCCCTTGGCTTGTGCTCTCTCTCTCGCTCACTCTCTCAAATAAATAAATAAAATCTTTAAAAAAAAGACAATTATCAAAAACAAAATTAATATTGGTACATTAGTACCTGATCTACAGAATGTACTCGAATTTTGCCAATTGTCCTTTATTAGGATTTTTTTCCAGGGCGCCTGGGTGGCTCAGTAAATTAAGCGTCTGCCTTTGGCTCAGGTCATGGTCCCAGGGTCTTGGGATCGAGCTCCGCATCGGGCTCCCTGCTCCACGGGGAGTCTGCTTCTCCCTCTCCCACTCCCGCCCTGCTTGTGTTCCCGCTCTCGCTGTGTCTCTCTCTGTCAAATAAATAAATAATTTAAAAATTTAAAAATTTTTTTAAAAAATAAGATTTTTTTCCTAGTCCAGGATCCATTCCAGGATCACACTACCAATAGTTGTCAAATCTATTTACTCTCCTTTATGATGGAAGAGTTGGTCATTACATCTTTGACTTTCATGATCTTGGCATTTTTGAAGAGTCCAGTCAATTTATAGACTGTCCCTTAATTTTTGCTTAATTTATTCTCACAGTTAGATAGGATGTTTCTTGCAGGACACCACAGAAATGATGTTACATTCTTTTCAGTAAATTGCATCAAAAGGCACATGATATTTATTGGTACCATTAATGTAATTTAATCACTTGATTTTGTTAGTATGTGCAGTTACGATTTTCCCCTTTGTAATTAAGAAGTGAGGAGGAGGAGTGGCTCAGTCGGTTAAGCGTCCCACTCTTGATTTCAGCTCAGGTCATGATCTCAGGGTTGTGAGATGGAGCCCCACGTCAGGCTCTGCACTGGGCAGAGATACTCTGTCTCCCTCTCCCTTTGCCCCTCCCCCAATTCTCTCTCTCCCTCCCTCTGTAAAAAAAAAAAAAAAAAAAGGTGGGGAGGCTACTTTGGGACTATGTAGATATTTATCATTAAGCTTTCACCTACTAGTTTTAACATCTGTCTTTTGAATGAATTATTACTGTGATAATTGCCCAAAAAAATTATTTTTTTATTGAGAAATAATTGACATATTAGTTTCATGTGTACAACATAATAATTTAGTATTTGTGTATATTGCAAAATGATCACCATAATAAGTCTAATTAACATTCATCATCACACATTTACACATTTTTCTTGTGATGAGAACTTTTAAGATGTACACTCTAAACAGCTTTCAAATATACAATACAGTATTGTTAACTATAAATGCCCTGCTATACATTAAGTGATTTTTAAATTTCTAATTCTAGAAATTTTTAGGTGCAAAGTGATTTTTAACTTCTAATTCTATTATTCATTACTTCTACACTAATCACTTGGCATTCTACTCTTAAGAAAGAACTTTCCCTTCTCTCCTATTTATTTGTATCAGTATGGACCCATGGATTCTTATATTAATCAATGGGTTATAATCTATAACTATCATTATTTATTTTGATGTTTAAATTGTCCCAGGTTTGACGAGTGGGAGCCCCCTTCAGGCTGACTTCTCTATCCTTTTTGACATTTCTCTGTCATTCTTTGAGTATTTACTTGCTTTCTGGCACAATCCAATATTTCAGGCCCAGTCTTTACTTTCCCTGCTCAATCCCTGGAATTGGCCAGTTCTCCAAGGATGACTGGTCCCTTTTAATGAACAATAATATTTGGAAACCAAAACCTAAGCACTGTATGTGTTCATTGCTCCTAACGTGCCAATGCTTCCAGGCCTTCCCCAAGGACAGAGCTAGAAAATATAAGTATTGAGAGGCTGCCGGGAAGATGGCAGAGTAGGATGACCCTGTGCTTACCCCTTGCCACGTGGTGGCCTAGAGAGCACCCACATCGGCATAAATAACCCAGAAAGCAACCCAAAAACTGGCAGAACAGACTCTGCAGCCCGGCATAGGCAAGAGGCCACAGTGAAGCAGATCCACCACCTCCAATCGCTCTTGGCAAGATCCCATCAAAGCAGTGCCACAAGCCTGGCAGTGTGCGTGCAGCCCAGACAAGGGCCAGCACCACTCCAAAGTGAGTCCTGCTCCAGGGAGAGGGGAAGATAACCACACACAGTCTGACTCTGACCCCACCAGTGGGCCGGGGCCAGGCAGCTGGTCTGACCACAGGCCCCACACACCAACAAAAGCTTCTCAAGGGACAACACAGGGAAAGTGCCTGCAGTTTGGTACTACTTCATCTCTGGCAAACACCTGGTCTGACTCAACTCAAGCCCAAGGCAGCCCTGGACCAGCCCACTAACACCACAAGCACCAGACTCTACCCACAACAGGCAGAGAGCCATCACAGGCTGGACTGAAGGCAAACACATCCCAGCCATAACGGTAGGAGACCCCTGTAGCAACACACATAGGAGACCCCCTGAAGCACTATTTTCCTGTGAAAAGGAGACATTGAGCTGTAGGACCTCTTCTTCATAAAGCCACTACCTTCAAGTGTAGGAGACGTAGCTGACTGATGAATCACTGAACTCTACCTCTGAAACTAATAATACACTGTATGTTAATTAATTGAATTTAAATTAAAAAAAGGAAATCCCCCAAAAAAGAAAATACAAGTATTTATATACATACACATATCTATATAGTTCTATCTGTATTAATATATTACAAACCCATGAGTTCATATCAATATCTCCAGTTCCACTCCAGTACCACACAGGTGCTTAACACCCAGAAACAGACATAGCAATAGACAGAATGAGGAGACAGAGGAATATGTCCCAAATGAAAGAGCAGAACACAATCAGAGCAGGAGACCTAAGCGAAATGGAGATAAGTAATATGTCTGATAGAGAATTTAAAGTAATGCTCATAAAGATACTCATTGGACTTGAGAAAAGAGTGTAGAACCTCCATGAGACCCTCCACCAAGACATGGGAGACGTAAAAAAGAACCAATTAGAGCTATTGGACTCACTAAATGGAAATAAAAATAGCAAACAAGAGGAAGTAGAAGAACAGATCAGCCACCTGGAGGACAGAGCAGAAGAGAGGGGGAAAAAATACGCAAAATGAGAATAGACCCAGAGAACTCAGCAACACTGTCAAGCATAACAGTCACATGATAGGGATCCCAGAAGGAGAAGAGCGAGAAAAGGGGGCAGAAGATTTGTCTGAAGAAATAATAGCTGAAAACTTCCTGAATCTGGGGAAGAAAAGAGAAATCCAGATCCAGGAGGCACAGAGAGCCCCCAACAAAACCAACCCAAAGAGGTCTGCACCAAGACACAAAGTAAATAAGAATGGCCAAAAGTAGTGATAAAGAGAGAATTTTAAAAGCAGCAAGAGAAAGGATAGCAGTTACATATAGGGGAAACCCCACAAGGCTATCAGTGGGTTTTTCAGCAGAAACTCTGCAGGCCAGAAGAGAGCAGCATGATCAATTGAATACTCTATCCAGCAAGGCTTTCATTTAGAATAGAAGGAGAGAGAGAGTTTCCGAGAAAAACAAAAGTTAGAAGCAAAACCAGCCACGTCCCTGTCACACACTATGCCATCGGCCTGTAGGTCCCAAATTCACAGTCCAGCCACCCTCCTGCCCGAGTCAACATGCAGGGCCTGCCACCTGCTCAATGCCAAGTCAACATGCCTTCACCTCGATTGCCAAGGGCTCAAACTGGCATTCTTCCTCTCAAATTCCAGCCCCTGTGCTCAAGTTTATGCACAAAAGTGGGCATAATTATAACAGCAGAATGAAGCAACCCAAACAGTGACACTAATTCTGTGGAATATATAATGGATAAAAGGAGTGTGCTAGGCTGAGAACATCTCTAACAAACACATCAAAAGACAATACATATGGCATGATTCCAGTTAGTAAAAGAAACAAACCTGGGAAAAATAAAATAAGATGAAAACAGAGAGGGAGACAAACCATAAGATACTCTTAACTATAGGAAACAAACAGTGTTGCTAGAGGGCTGGTGGGTGTGGGGATGGGGTAACTGGGTGATGGGCATTAAGGGGGGCACATGATGGAATGAGCACTGGGTGTTCTACATGACTGATGAATCACTGAACTCTACCTCTGAAACTAATAATATACTATATGTTAATTAATTGAATTTAAATTTAAAAAAGGAAACCCCCCAAAAAGAAAATATAAGTATTCATATACATACACATATCTATATAGTTCTATCTGTATTAATATATTACAAACCATGAGTTCATATCAATATCTCCAGTTCCACTCCAATACCACACAAGTGCTTAATACATAGGCTCAATAAGCAAGAAGTGGCTTAGGGACACTTTTTCAGAATATGGAATTTAATACCCTGGAAAGGACCCCAGCTGATGTGGTAAACTCATGGATGAGGAGGCTGGATAAGATGATGCCTAATTCTCAGACAAGTGGAAGTGCCTCGGTTGCTCTTGCAGAGAGTAGAAATAGAAATAGAAGAAATAGAAAGGCTGAGTGAAGTGAGAATGCTGTAATACACAACGTAAAGCCAGAAGAGCCCCCAAAGTTTCAGAGGAGGACCTTGAGGACAACCCATGCATGAAGGCCACAAGGAATGTCCTGGTGAGAAGGGCAGTAGTATCACTAGAAAGTTCAGTGGTAGCTCTTCTATAGACTGGGTTGACAGAGGAAGAGGCAGGCATAGCGCTGAGCTCATGAACATCCATGGGGATAATGGAGCTCTAAAGTAACAAAGGCCAGGAAGCTGCCCACAGTGATGGACAAGGTCAGAAAAGCGGTTGAAGGGGCTTAATCTGAAGAAGTTGTGGAGGTGGTTAATAGAGATGGTGTCCCTAGGGGCAAAAGAGTAGGACAGAACTATACTCTCCTACTCTCTGTGATAATAAAGTCCAAAGAAATATACGAAGGAGGGGATAATTTTTTTTTTAATTCATAAACTATTTTTCAGAGTAGTTTTAGGTTAACGGTGAAATTGAACAAGTATGGTTTTTTTAACTCTACAATCAGCAAAAACCAAGAATACTAGAGCAGGGGGCTAAGGGTGGTCATATCCCTATAAAAAGTCATAATCCCTTGCTCAGTTCCCAGATCTGGGCTGAGATGGTATAGGTTTGTAGGCCCCTTGTAACCAAGGTCATTTGAGAACTTGCAACGTGAGATAAGGGGAAGAGAACATTTTCTCCTCCTGATCCAGGCCTGCCTGGTTGTCCTTAATCTCACTGCAGTCCTCAAGGCCCAGACGTTGACACTGGGCCATTTTCAGATCTGAATCCCACTGACTGAAGAGGTAGCTGAGTCTCTAGAAGGAAGGATCTAGCAACATCATGGTAAATGTACACGGTGATGAGGGGCCCCTGGGTGGCTCAGTCATTAAGCGTCTGCCTTTGGCTCAGGTCATGATCCCAGAGTCTTGGGATCGAGCCCTGCGTCAGGCTCCCTGCTCTGCAGCAAGCCTGCTTCTCCCTCTCCCACTCCCCTTGCTTGTGTTCCCTTTCTCGCTGTGTCTCTCTCTGTCAAATAAATAAATAAAATCTTTTTAAAAAAAAATGTATAAGGTGATGATTTCCCCAGTCCTTCCCCCAAAGGGACCCATAGCCAATTACTTAAGTGATTATACAGTGTGAGAAGAAGACTAACCAGACTGTTTTAGGACTATTTGACACAGGATCTGAGTTAACATTAACCAAAAGCACCAACACAGATGGCCCCTCTATGAGAGTTGGGCCTACAAGGACTAATTAATGGAGTCCTGGCTAAAATCTGGCTCATCATATACCCATTGGTTCTATGGACCCACCCAAAGGTCATTTCCTCAAACCCCAAGTACATAACTGAAATTGGTATATTTGGGATTTGGAGTATACCCCACAACCCCAATATGCAAGCATAAAAGCTGTAATAGTGTGGAAAGCCATGTGGAAACTGCTGAAACTACCAGCTTTGCCAAGATAGTAAATAAAAATAACATCATATACCAGGGACGATGGCAGACATTAATGCCACCATTAAAGACCTGAAGGATTCAAAGGTGGTGAAGGATTCACTATCATATCTCCATTTAATTCACCAGTCTGGCTCTCTCAGAGATGGCCCCTGGAGAATGACATAGATTAAAACGATGAATAAATTTACAGGTGTAAATGCAAAACCTTTTCCAATTCAGAGCAAGTAATGACTCACCGTGTTCTGGCAGGGAAATATCAGGCAAGAAAGGAAACTGAGTGAGAAGGCTTGGACTTTGCCAACCCTATAAGACTAGCAAGACAGAAATAACAAGTGGTCCAAGAACTCTTGCCAGCCTCTAGAGAAATCCTGGAATAGTCAGTTCTTACACATTAATACTCTGCACATATCAAGAAATTGATGGTCTTGCAAATTCTCACCAAGCCAATGGATTTCTCTTCTATAAACCGTTCTTTCACCTTAGTTAGAAAGTGACTAAGCCACATGTACTAAGGATTTAAATCAAAGATATATGCAGGGTTTTAAACACATACAAGGGAACACTTAACTTGAATACAACATCAAAGTCAGCAGCAAAGTGTACAATCCAGTGCTAATAATAGATACAACCTTCAATGACAACTTTCTTTCAAAGGTTTATTCCAGTTTCATGAGGCCAGCAGGAGGGGAGGCAAACGTATACTTCTGAGTCACCTCATGCAGCAAATGCAGTGAATCTTCTTGCAGACCATTTAGAAACATCTGCAGTGAATGATGGAGGGGCCTGACTTGTCCTTCTTCTGCTTGCTGATCCACATCTGCTGAAAGGTGGACAGTGAGGCCAGGATGGAGTCTCTAATCCACACTAAGTATTTACTTTCAGGAAGAATGATGATCTTGACCTTCATTGTGCTGCGAGCCAGGGCAGTAATCTATTTCTGCATCTTATTGGCAATGTCAGAGTACATGATGGTCCCACCAGACACACCATGTTGACATACAGGTCCTTCTAAATGTCAACATCACACTTCATGATGGAGTTGAAGGTAATCTCATGGATATGGTCTCACAGGACTCAATACCCAGGAAGGAGAAATGAAAGAGCTTCTCTGGATACCAGAGCCACTCATTGCTCATGTGATCACCTGGCTATCTGGATGCTCATAATTCTCCTGGTAGGAGGAGGACAAAGTGGTGGCCATCTCCTGCTGCAAGTCCAGGGTGACACAGCAGAGTTCTTCTTGATTTTTGCTCAGTGGTGGAGGTGAAGCTGTAGCCATGCTCCATGAGGAGCTTCATAAGGAAGTCAGCCAGGTCCCAGCCAGCAAAGTCCAGACCCAGGATGACTGAGGTTGGGTGTAGCCCTAGTAGATCCCTAGGGCCCATGACAATACCAGAGGTGTGAGCAGACACATAAAGGGATAGCACAGCCTGGATGGCCATGCACATGACCCAGGTGTTGAAGGTCTCAAACGTGATCATAGTCATCTTCTGTCGGTTGCTCTTGAGGTTCAGGAGTGCCTCAGTCAGCAGTCCCAGGTGCTCCCCCAGAGCAACATGTAGCTCATTATAGAAAGTGTGGAGCCAGGTTTTCCCCAATTCAGTTGGTGATGATGCCGCGCTCCATGTGGTACTTCATGGTCAGGGTGCAGCAATTGCTCTGGGCCTTGTCACCCATGTAGCTGTCCTTCTGCCTCATGCTCACCATGACGCCCTGGTGTTGGGTGCCTGACAATAAATGGGAACACATCTAGGGGTCATCATCCCCAGCAAAGCCAACTTTACGCATGTCAAAGCCATTGTCAATGGCTAGTGTGGTGATTTCTTCCTGCATTGCGATCTGCGGAGGCTGGGAGCAGAGGAGCCAGGAGGCTGAGACACAGGAACACGTGGAGTGCAGGCTGGCTGCAGCAAGTGACATCACAAGTCTGTGTATGTTATCATTGTCTACAGTTTCAGTTGGTGACTTCTCTTTGTTCTAAGCATTGTTTAAAATAGTTTTAAATTTCCACATAGAAGAAGTTTTGTCCCTCAGATTTTTATTAAATTTTAGTTATATTGTGTTGTAATTAGAGAATACTGTCTTTACTGTTTACTGTTCGGACTTTGCTGCGGCTTTTCTTTGTGGCCTAATAGTTTTTGTGAGTATTCATGGGCAATTGAAAGAGAAGCGTATTCCCTTTTTAGGATATTTAATTGGACATATTATCAATCAGATCTACCTTATCAACTATATAACTAAGGTTTCCATAATGATTTTTTATTTATTTGAGAAACAGAAAGACTAAGTAATTTTATCAAATTCTTGTTAGTAAATGGTAATGTTCTTTAGGGAAGGGCAAAACTGAATTGAGGCAGTTTGACTTCAGAACCTCAACTCTTAATTATATCATGCTGACTTGTGTGGGTGTTCATTAGATTTTTCTCTGTGTGGCATCACTGGGGTGTCAAGGCATTCAGTAGGAGGAAGAGAGATCTCCCAGGGGAAATCAATAAAAAGGATTGTGAGGACATGGGAGTTTGTGAAGCAATTTAGCAAGGTATCCAGGAAGTCAGGTAATTCTCTGAGGAGCTCAGGAATTGTGCAAAATATAACACAACTAGAGAGAAAGGATCTGTAAATTAATGGAATATTGGTCAGTGAAGTTGCCAAGGGTGCCATACTTAGCAAGGTTGCAGTGTGGTGGGGCAGGGGAGATGCAGTTAAATTGGGGATTGTAAATGGCTAATGTCAAGCAACAGAGTGATTAGGGACAAAGCTCCACCAACAATCTGTAAGAGGGTTATGATAGTGAGATAGTCACCCCTTACAGACCTCTCAACCTCTGACTGGGGAGGAAGATAGGAGCTCTGAAGCAGGAGACTCCACCCACCAGACAACTGTAAGGGTAAGATACAAACGGGGAAGGCCCCTGAGTTGTTTGCCTGTGAAGGGGAGGTGACAGCTCCATTGTGGTGGAGGATAGGGTAATGAGTAGCTCTCTACTGGCAAGACTTTCAACTCCTAAGAAAGGAGAAAGACATGTGCTGAGGAAGCTAGTTTGTTCACTAGCAGAAATGAGCTCACCTTAGGGAAGTCCTTTGGTATTACGCCTAAAAGAGGACACAAACCAGAGCAGTATAGTTACAAGGAAAAATTACTCCCTGCTTATCTTTAGGCCTCAGAAGTAGAAAGAATATTTGTTCTCGGGGCGCCTGGGTGGCTCAGTCAGTTAAGCGTCTGCCTTCAGCTCAGGTCATGATCCCAGGGTTCTGGGATCAAGACCCACGTCGGGCTCACTGCTCAGGGGGAATCCTGCTTCTCCCTCTCCCTCTGCCTGCTCCTCCCCTTGCTTGTGCTCTCTCCCTCTTAGATAAATAAATAAAATTTTTAAAAGATTTTATTTATTTTTTTGACAGAGAGAGAGAGACAGAGGAAGAAGCAGGCTTCCCGCTGAGCAAGGAGCCCAACGCGGGGCTTGATCCCAGGACCTTGGGATCATGACCTGAGCCGAAGGCAGACGCTTAACAACTGAGCCACCCAGGTGCCCCAATAAATAAAATCTTAAGGAAAAAAAGAATATTTGTTCTTTACAAATTAGTTGCCCAAGTTCATAAGAAAAGGTCTTTCATCTTTGCTCACAAGGACAGACAATGCAAAACTCCACCAATATGCTGGGAGAGAAATGGAGTGGTTGTAAAACTGATTTCCTAGGTATCTGACAGTTTTGGGTTGGGGAAGGTGAGATTAGGTCTGATTGAGAGGTTTGGTTTCTTAGGCACAAAGTTATTTGGACTGTGGAAAAGGAATTCCAGGTCTGCTCTCATCCCTACAGCCTCATGCCTCATATCCTGGAAGAGAAATATGGAGAGGTAGAACAGCTGGTTACTTGAAATTGTCCATTCTCAAGCAAGCAAGAGAAGATGTGGAATTAAATCAGGCCAGAAATGGAGGTGGCTGTGGAGGAGGGGGAGAGGCTGAAGTGGCTCTCACACATCCAGCAGGAATCCTTTGGAGGAAGGTGATGAGCAAGCAGTAGGTGCCAAAGGCAGCAAATCCCCTATCAGCCTGTGGTGGATATTCCCTATCTGTACATGAAGACAAGGTGAGTAATTGGGTAACTAGCAACTGAGGACAGCATATCCTGGTGTTTTTCCTTAAGGAAAGCTCTATTCTGGGGCAAAGAAAGGGAACTTGGGGAGCTTCATCATGTGAGGGGGATAGTGTGGCTTCTAGGGAAAAGGAAAATAAGGAGACTCCAACTATATGGGACAGTCACTCTGAGAGTGGAAGAAGTCACCCAGAACTAACAAAAGGCAGTTATAGCCCACCAACCAAAGAAAAGGCCATCAGGTCATACCTGGGGTTTATTGTTAGGAAGAACTGATCATGGGATGTCTCAGTAAGATAGAATAGGGTTTGTGTGTGTGCTGGTCGGTTCTAAGAAGGGATGGATCGTTAGCCATGCTTGCAACTGCAGTAGAGTCTTCAATGTGTTTTGTTAGAAACACTGTTCTGTTGGCCTAAATCCCATTGAGAGCATTGTTTATCACGGTCTGACTGCTAGCAGAGTTGGACCGCACTTTCTTAGGCTCAAATTAGATTAAAGGTCCTGGTTGGGGAAAGTAATTTGGCTGAGCGGAAACCCATGGAAAAGGAAGCACTCAAGGAAAAATTCCATGAAGCAGACCAATGGGAAATGTGGCTTGTGTAAAGGCAGGAGGCTGCTCAGCAGTAGTTCAAAGATCCAAGGTGAACCTCACCTCAGACACCCAGAAGCTGTTTCCTGCACTTCCATGGATACTTTACTCTGTGAGGAGATTTTGGCACTTGGGGAGAGAATAACAAAATCATATTAAGTGTAAGATACTGTGTACTTCCCCTTCCTGTTGTGGTTGGCTTTGCACTAGAACACACCTTGAGGAATTTGGCTTTGAGTTGTAAGCAGTTTTTTTCTCAGGCAAGCTTAGTTGGAGACAATACACTATTTACTATAAACTTCCTTAGTTCTGAAAAAGCAACAGGGTTGGACAGATTTAGTTTTATAATGTTAGGCAAAAATGTTCTCTAAAATGGGAAGGGTTGAGATACTGTGAATCTAAAAATCTGAAATGTTCATGGGACCCTGTAAAATATTAATACACATTGTGTGTGTGTGTGTGTGTGTGTGTGTGTGTGTGTATACTTGTAACTCTACTCAACTTCTTTCTTCTTTTTTGAGAAGCCTTTTTTTAGGTTTAGATCACAGGAACAGGAGGAGGGACACACCCAACAGCTGTAGAAGCAGGAAACATCTACTCTAAAACTAAAGAACAAAAACATGAAAATTGAGAGTGTTTGCACATATTTTGTTCCAACTAACTTTCTTTAAAAAGTCCACATTTCATCCATGTATGATGGGGAATGGGGATGCTTGGTTCTCTTTGTGCAATGTATCCAGCCTGACTTATGCAATTTTATCTTTGCAAATTTATTGTTTCCTTTGGAGAGTATTTCTTTTCTAGATCACATTCCAGAAGCATTAGGAGCTAAATCCCATTAGACAGCAGGGAGGCAATTAATTATAGGAGGGATGTTCACCTCATGCTGAGGGAGCGTCTGTGAAGAGCAATAGGCCTAAGCTTGGCTGAGGTCAACATGAACTAAATTACTGATGAGACCATTTAGAACTAAAAAATAAAGATGTTGAGGAATGTGAAAAATACAAGTTGTCCTTGTTTTTCATAATTTATGTGGTTATGTAAAAGTAAATGAGCTACTTGTGTATCTCTGGTGGGGATGCTGACTCCCACCTTTATGACAGTCCAGCTGCCTTATAAGGGGAAGATGAGTAGTATCCAGTTTTCAGGGAAAAGCTTCTCTTTCAAGAAAGTGAAACCTAGAGGGGCGCCTGGGTGGCTCAGTCGTTAAGCGTTAAGCATTAAGTGTCTGCCTTCGGCTCAGGTCATGATCCCAGAGTCCTGGGATCAAGCCCCGCATCGGGCTCCCTGCTCAGCGGGGAGCCTGCTTCCTCCTCTCCCACTCCCCCTGCTTTTGTTCCCTCTTGCGCTGTGTCTCTTTCTGTCAAATAAATAAATAAAATCTTAAAGAAAGTGAAACCTAGATAGGAAATGGAAACTTAGTCCACGGGGGAACTTGTCTTTCTCTCTGCATTTTGTTTGGGAACTATATTGGAAATAAGGTAGCATGTTTGAGAGACTACTGATTGTTAGGGGAAGACCACCTCTGCCCATCTGAAGGCAGGGGGTATAAGCTGCAAATGATTCACCAGTTATTTTGTAAATCAGACTACATATTCTTTTCTATATTCAGCACCCTTTTGTCCCCTTTGGTCCAATCTTTCTCAAAATGTGGTATTTGGACTACCTCCACTAGAATCACCTGGAAGTTGTTAAAAATAAAAATTCCTAGTCCCATACAGTACGGGCACACCTCGGAGATATTGTGGATTCTGTTCCAGTCACCACAATAAAGTGACTATTGCGTTAAAGCAGGTCACATGAATGTTTTGGTTTCCCAGTGCCTATAAAAGTTATGTTTACACTATACTGTAGTCTATTAAGTGTACAATAGCATTATATCTAGAAACAATGTACATATCTTAATTTAAAAATACTTTATTGCTAAAAATTAAAGCTAACCATCACCTGAGCTTTCAGTGAGTCATATTCTTTTCGCGGGTGGAGGGTCTTGCCTCTGTGTTTATGGCTATTGACTCATTAGTGTGGTGGTTACTGAAGGCTGAGGTAGCCATGGCAATTTCTTAAAATAAGACAACAATGAAGTTTGCCACATTAATTGACTCTTCCTTTTATGAATGATTTCTCTGTAGCATGAATGCTATTTGATAGCATTTTACCCACAATAGAACTTCTTTCTAAATTGGAGTCAATCCTCTCAAACCCTGTTGCTGCTCTACCAACTCAATTTATGGAATGTTCTAAGTCCTCTGTTGTCATTTCAACAATGTGCACAGCATCGTCACCAGGAGTAGTTTCCACCTGAAGGAATAACTTTCTTTGTTAGTCCATCAGAAGCAACCCCTCATCCACTAAAGCTTTATCATGAGCTTGCAGCAGTTTGGTCACATCTTCAGGCTCCACTTCTAATTCTAGTTCTCTTGTTATTCCCACCACATCTGCAGTGGCTTCCTCACTGCAGAGGAACCCCTCAAGGTCATCCCTTAGAGTTGGAATCAACTTCTTCCACACTCCCAGTAATGTTGATATTTTGACCTCTTCCCATGAATCACAAATGTTCTTAATGGCATCTAGAATAATGAATCTTTTCCAGAAGACTTTCCATTGACTTTGTGCCCAGATCCATCAGAGGAATCACTGTCTGTGGAAGTTATAGCCCTACGAAAGGTATTTCTTCAATAATAAGACTTGAATCAAAATTACTCCTTGATCCATGAGCTGCCAAACGGATTTTGTGTGAGCAGGCGTGAAAACAACATACATCTAACTGTACATCTCCATCAGAGCTCTTGGGTCACCAGGTGCATTATTAGTAAGTACTAGTTTGAAAGGAATCTTTTTCTGAGCAGTGGGTCTCAACAGTGGGTTTAAAAGATTCAGTAAGCCGTGTTGTAAACAGATGTGCTGTCATCCAGGCTTTGTTGCTCCACCTATAGAGCAAACACATAGTAAATTCAGCACAATTCTTTTTTTTTTTTTTTTTTAAGATTTATTTATTTATTTTAGAGAAAGAGAGAGAGCATGAGCAGAGGGAGAGGCAGAGGGAGAGGGAGAAAATCCTCAAGCAGTCTCCCTGCTGAGCACAGAGCCTGACACAGGGCTTGATTCCAGCACCCTGAGATCATGACCCAAGCTGAAATCAAGAGTCAGATGCTTAACCAACTGAGCCACCAGGTGCCCTAATTTAGCATAATTCTTAAGACCCTGAGAATTTTCAGAATGGTAAATGAGCATTGACTTCAACTTAAAGTCACCACCGCTGTAGCCCCTAACAAGAGAGTCAGCCTGTCATTTGGAGCTTTGAAACCAGGCATTGACTTCTCCTCTTTAACTGTGAAAGTCCTAGATGGCATCTTCTTCCACTAGAAGTCTATTTTGTCTACACTGAAAATCTGTTGTTCAGCGTAGCCACCTTCAGTAATGACCTTAGCTAGAGCTTCTGGATCACTGGCTGCAGCTTCTCCATCAGTACTTGCTACTTTACCTTGCACTTTGATATTATGGAGATGACTTCTTCCTTAAACTTCATGATCCACCCTCTGCTAGCTTCAGACTTTTCTCCTGCAGCTTCCTCACCTCTCTCAGCCTTCACAGAATTGAAGAGAGTCAGGGCCTTTCTCTGGATTAGACTTTGGCTTAAGGGAATGATGTGGGTGGTTTGATCCTCTAGCCAGACCAGTCAAACTTTCTCCATCTCAGCAATAAGACTATTTAGCTTTCTTATCACTCATGTGTTCACTGGGTTAGTGCTTTTAAATTCCTTCAAGAACTTTTGCTCTGCACTCATAACATGGCTAAATGGTGCAAGAGGCCTTAGCTTTTGGCCTGTCTCATCTTTCAACAAGCCTTCCTCACTAAGCTTGTTTCTAGCTTTTGATTTCAAGGGAGAGATGCGAGACTGTTCCTTTCCCTTGAACACTCAGAAGCCATTGTAGGGTAATAAATTGGCCTAATTTTAATATTGCTGTGTCTTGGGGAATAACAAGGCCCAAGGAAAGGGAAGGAGAGAGGGAACGCTGGTGGGTGTAGCAGTCAGGACACACACACACAGCATTTGTCACTAAGTTTGTGATTTTACATGTGCACAGTTCATGGTGCCCCAAAGTAATTACAATAGTAACATCAAAGATCACTTATCACAGATCACCATAATGAATATGATAATAATGAAAAAGTTTGAAATACTGCAAGAATTACCTAAATGTGACACAGAGACACAAAGTGAACAAATGCTGTTGGAAAAATGGCATCAACAAACTTGTTCTATGTAGGGATGCCACAAACCTTCAATTTGTTAAAAAAACAAAACAAAACAAACAAAAAAAGCCAAACAAAAAACACAGTATCTGTGAAATGCAATAAAGTGAAGCATGATGAGATGAGGTATGCCTATACTTGACTCATTTAAAATATCTTTCTAGGTTCCATTCCTAAGCATGGAACCTAGGAATCTGTATCTTAAACACCCCGTATGGGTTTTTTTTCTTATGCATACTAAAGTCTGATCACCGCAGCAGGATCTCAGCTGTGCTGCCAGCAATTAAGGAGAAGATCTGTGTTCATGACAGTGATAGAATTTTAAAGAGGGAACTGGTGGTGAAAACAACATAAAGAGATTCCCACGTGGAATATTGGAGCTTCACTATCTAGCTTTTTTATAGAGCTTTGTGTGTAAATTCACCATCTATTGCCAATTGAGAAGACTTTAGTTTGTTATTGCCAGAGATGGTAATTTCCTGTAGACTTTGACTCTTTCTTTCTAGAGAAGCTTGTAAATACCTTATCTTCGATTTGCCACCAGATGAAGCCTGAAACTTCCAAGCTGGGCTGTTGTTAAATCCTTACAAATGTGGTTTTCTTTGAGTCAGGCAATATCTTTCTGCAACCATTTGAATAGGATCTCCCGTGGGTGTTCGGTTCTACCTTCTCCAAGTACTCCAATGACTCACCAACATTTTATTTGGAGCCAGAGTCAAAGGTTAGAAGGTAATGATCTGGCTGCTGTTGGCCTCACGGGGCCTCTGAGGTACCCGAGTGCTCACACAGGACTGATGGGAGCCTCAGAAACAGTGAATACTTCCTCCTTTAATACTTTCTCGCTGCCTCACTTACCTGCCAAGCCCAACCTACCATATGCTTACACAGTCAGTCCCATCCTTCCTGCCTCCTTCCCTTCCCTCTGCATGAGTTAAGTCATTACTAATCTATAAAAGCAAAACTCACACTCCGTACTGCTTCCGGAATGATTAAGCATATCATACACTATAATTAGAAGCAAAATTAAACCATTTAGCGTTGTTAGATAAACTGAAAATAGTACAGTCATCCTGACTTGTTCTGGTCTCCAGAATAATAAACCCTGGGAAATTTCCTGCAAACCTGGATTCTCTAAAAAAAAAAAAAAAAAAAGTTGGGTTTTTTTCCCCCACTATGAACAGGCTAATGTGAAGTTGGCATTCTTGATAATTTTACCTTTCTTTCCCTTTAAGTGTGTTTTGAATTTGGTGAACCAGTCTTTCCAGCTTCCTCAGAAAGTCTGACACTTTTGCACTGATGATGAGTAAAGTTTGTCCTTCCTTTCCTAAATGTGACAGTCTCCTCAGTATTCCTTTGGTGCGCCCTTCCAGCCCTTTCTATTGGGCCCTCCAGAATCCCTTCCATTGTACTAAGATCATTTCTATTTCTCCCCATCCCAATAAAAGCATCATTATCCAGCCGGTGGCCTAAACCCAAAACCTAATAGTCATTCGTGACTCCTACCTCCCCCCGACTCCCTTCTCTTATATCCGAAAAGTCTTTCATACTAGTCCATAACACAACCATGACCTCTTTATTTATTTATTCATTTGTTTATTTAGATATGGGAGTTTTTATATTTTAATCTATTTGAAACCATCTTTCCTGAGATATAATTCACAGACACATAAAATTCACCCATTTAATGTGCACAGTTCAATAGTTGTATGTATAGTCACAGAGCTGTGCACCCACAGTCGAACCTTAGATATTTTTATCACCCCAGGAAGAAATCAGCACCCTTTAGCCATTAATAATCTCTCACTTGGGTTCCCATAACAGCCTCCAACAAGTTATTAGTTTAAGCACTTGTGATGCATTCTTCATACTACAGTCAGAGAGAACTTTCTAAAGTGCAAATCTAAGTGTACCTTATCCTAGATTAAAAACCTTCAATAGTTCCTTACTCCCATTGTCATCCTGACACAGTACAAAACCTTTAAGTTGAATCGAGGGCCTTTAGGAACTAACCTTTTTTCTTAATTCAGGCATAAATAATATTTTAGAATCATCTGTGGACGGTGTGGGACTTCAGAAAATTGACAAACCCCATGAATGTGTATGCAAATGTTGATATGTGCTCAGATACGTTCTCCTCCTCTCCTGGAGAAAAGATGACAAATTGCATTAGATTTTCCAAGGTTTAGATTATCTAGAAGAGCAGATTAACTATATATAGTTTTACTCATTTTATAATTTTGTATTGTTTGTACTTTTATTTCACTTACGGAGTGGGAGACACAATCACATTTTCAGAGTTTGAGGTTTCTAAAGATCATTCTGGCCTGGGGCGTGTCGAGGGGGTAAGCAGTCCAGGGCACAAAAGTCTTACTGGGGGGGAATAAAATCTAAAGTGAGCTTTGTTATTTAAACTAAGGGTGTGGGGAGGTGGTTGGTAGAGGACAGAGCTGGTGGGGGGGGGGGCGGGCCACAGAAAGGGGAAAGGAGTCTATTGGAAGGAGGGAATGGAATGTCAGCACCACCGTGAGTCTGATCCTTATTCCCTGGGTGTGGGATGGGGGATGCTTTTTTGTTCATCCTTGAATCCCCAGTGCTTGGCACACAATAGGTTTAGGATTGGCAGCAAGTGCCGAATGGATTAACAAATAAATGAATACTTCTAATAAGGCATCCCAGTTATTTATGTTTCTGTGCCCATTTTATTAATCTGACTCATTAATCTGACACCCAGTACTTGTTGAATTGCCCTCAGTTGCATAGCTAGATTGAGGCTAGCTCACTCATAACTCACTTCTCTTGTCCTCACCACCATGCCGACTCTTTAATGCTGTACAAGTAAACATATGCTCCTCCTCTGAGACTTCTCAGAGGCTCACAAACCACAGTTTCTTTTCTGATCATTAGTTTCATTTCTTCTCGGTTAGCCACACCTCTTATGGGTAAGCAACATTTTTCTGAAGCTGTGAATTTCAAATATTCAAACCCTTGTATTTTAGGCCAATACAGATGTTTTATCTACTGCATTGAAAAGAGCACAATAAGTGTGTACTTTTGAATCTGCCATGGTGCCTAAATGTCTGCCGTGGAACTCTAATGTCTTAATAGTAATAGATGCCATCTGAAAAAAAGCTTGATGTGTTTGCCAATACAGCACTTTGCCTCCAACTTCTAGTTGATCAAAACAAAGTTTATTAAAACTGAAACTTACATAAAAAAATAACCGATTTTGCCTAAATTTTAAACAATACTGACAAATATTAGAACTTACTTTGAATGAGATTTATGATTTTTACCAGTGTATAAGTTTTCAAAACAATGACACATCGTAACACTTTAGCACCACAACACTTTAGCACAGTTTTAGAGGATTTCAAGAAAATTTGATACTTGGTGTGAATATATGTAGAGGTAACATAGGGAACAGAATTAATGGAAAAAAATGGTTCAGTTCACAATATCATATGAATCCCAAATGAACTTATCCATAGTGTATAAGTGTTTAGGCTTCAGAGTCAAATAAATTTGGATTTTAGTCCCAGCTTTGTCAATTACTAGCCATATGACCTTGGGCAAGTGATTTTCCTTTATGTCTCAGTATAGAAATAATATCTATCCAACAGAATCAATTGAAATAAGTGCCTCAGTTACTCAAAAATGGCAGTTATTATTATGACAACATTCACGGTAAGAATATCAATCTGCAACGTATCAATCGTGGTTTTTAGTTGCAAGGGGAAAAAAAAACGATCTCTGGCTCTTGTAAAAGCAGATACAATATTTTTGACTAGGAATCTATGTAGCTTGTGGATTTCCTGGGAGGTTGGCACACCCGACTTGAGAGCTACATAGCCAAAAGCATAAGGAGAATCAAGAACTGCTTCCATGAGGACCCCACTGCTAGCTGTTCCTTGCACAGTGGACACACTCTACCCTGGGCTAAGGGTGCGTCTGTTGCCTCCACTAGCTGGGTGCTGTGGTCGCTGCCCCATTAATGTCTGATTGGTCACATGAGTGCATCGCAGAGGCCTGGGGGCCTAGAACAAGGAGTTTCTGGCATCTACAGCCACACTTTCAGTCAGAGATGTGCTCTGTCTGGCACCTACATTTATATGATGGGAATCCTCTAAACATAGGAGGAGACTGAGAGGCTGAGTAGCCAAAAATACACAAGTATGCACTATCCTTCCCAGGGAGCCACAAATTTTAGAGATTGCCTTGACTCTTCTCTTTTCCCCCATACTCCGCATCCAATCCACTGGCAAATCTGTCAGCTTCACCTTCAGGATATATCAGAACCTGACCACTGCACCTCAGCTCCACCACCACCAGCCTAGATCAAGCCCTTATTATCTCTTGCCTGGATTACTGAATCAGCCTCCAGTCATTCAGCCTCTTACAGTCTATCTTCAACAGAGCAGTCAGAGTTCTCTTAAAAAATATGTCAAGGGGCACCTGGGTGGCTCAGATGGTTGAGTGTCTGCCTTCGGCTCAGGTCATGATCTCCGGGTCCTGGGATCAAGCCCCAGGCCAGTCTCCCTGCTGGGTGGGGAGTTTGCTTCTCCCTCTGCCTCTCTACTCCCACTCGTGCTCTCTCTCTCTCTCAAATAAATAAAAATCTTTAAAACCTTTGACTTAAAAAAATATGTCAGACCATATCATTCCTTTGTTCAAAGTTTTCCAATACTTTCCCTTTTGTTCAGGGTGAATGCCAAAATTATCATAGTGACCCACAAGGCCCTTTCCATTAGTCTTTCTCTCCCCATTCATCTCTCTATTATTATTATTCTCACCCTCTATTACTCTATCACAATGCCAGCCATGTTCAAAACTCAGGATCTTTGCACTTGTTTTTCCCTCTGCCAGGAACATTTGTCTCATTGATCTTTACAACTTGCTCCTTTATTTCCCTCAGCTTTCTTCTCAAATATCACCGTATCAGAAAATGTTCTCTGACCATTATATAAAATCGTGACCCTCTGGCCCCTAGGACTCCCATCCTTTTAAATTTTTCTCTATAGCACATTAATCACCATCTGACATTCTGTATATTTCATTGTTAAATTGTTTCTGCCTCCCCCTATTGAATATGAGCACCAGGAAGATAGGAAATTGATTTGTATTCTCAACATCTAGTTGACATACAATAAATATTTGATGAATGAATGAATGATAATACATCTTTAATTATCACTTTATTCATCTTCTAAATAAGGTACTATAAGGTACCCTACTTACTGTACAAAATGTACAAAACAGTGTCTGCACAAAATGACATCCTTCCTTCACACTGTTGCCAGAGTCATGTTTTTAGGATAGATCTTATTATGCCACTCACAAATATATGCTTTTTCTCTTGCTTCTGACTGCTGATAGGTGTGTTTCTCAATTTGGGGTATGAGAGGACGGAAAAATCACAGGATAAAGTGATACATCATTCTAGTCCAGAGGGTCAATTTTACTTTTAGCATTTGAGGGAGAAAGTTTCCAATTTTATTCCTCTTAAAAAATTTGCCACATGCATGTTTATATACAAATAGAATCAAGTTTTTCCATTTAGTTCAGTTAGGTAAAAATCATGAAAATCCAGGAAGGAAAAAAAATGTGTATAAGGCAGTGAGTGATTAGAAAATTTGTTTCTTCTGTGTTGTTAAGTAGCCTTGTCTGTTTGTGTTCTATCTGAATCAGAATGCACAGGGTAGTTAAGAACAATATGAAAAAGGATTTGGGGGAATCACATAATGAGCTTGATGTGGAGGCAGATAACAGCTTTCCAAGCACAACTAAGTCTTTAGTAGTAAGTAATACCAGTCAATTGTAAAAGCTTATACTGTACTCATTAAAATTTTAAAGTAATTTTTAAAAGCTTATACTGTACTCATTAAATTTTAAAGTAAGTAATACCAGTCAATTTTAAAAGCTTATACTGTACTTAATAAACTATGGGTTTTGCTACTGTAGAAATGGCAGTTGACTACAATCTCAAGTGTCTCTAAAAAAAAAGATTTTATTTATTTATTTGAGAGAGAACGAGCAGGTGCACAAGCAGGGGGAGCGGCAGGCAGAGGGAGAGGGAGAAGCAGACTCCCCGCTGAGCAAGGAGCCCGATGTGGGACTCGACCCCAGGACCCTGGGATCATGACCTGAGTGGAAAGCAGATGCTTAACAGACTGAGCCACCCAGGTGTTCCTCAAATGTCTCTTATGTGAGAAAACACTAAGCAAAAAGAGGAAGAAATCATCACTCTTGCAGTGATACTTAAAAACCAACTACATGACACCCCTGAAGAAGAATAAGTTGAGGTAGTTTGCCCTATAGGATATCAAAACACAATAAAGCTAGATTATTAAGGCAGTGCAATATTACCCGAATGGGAAAAAAAATAACCAATACAACACGCTAGAAAACCTGGGAACAGAAGCATGCATTCAGTTACATAGGACATAGCAGGGAAAAGATAGGCTGACTGTTCAATAAATGATGCTCAATTATTCATTAAAAAAGAATGGCATTGGTTCCTTTGTCAGTATGATACAAATCAACTCCATACAAATTAAAGAAAAAAACTTTTAATGGAAAATATTTAAACTTTAAGAATAAAATTTGAGAAAGCATTGGAAGTAGAGGAATTTTTAAAAGGAGACCAGAAAGCACTAACCATAATGAGAATAATTAATAAATTTAATCATATTAAGATCAGGTACTACTGTTCATTAAAAGATCTCCCAAAGAAGGGAAAATACAAACCACAAACAGAGGAAAGATGTTAATAAGACATATAACCAGCCAACGTTTAGTAGCCACTATATATAAAGTACTCCTAAAAATCTATGGGGAAAGTCAAACCCATAGAAAAATGGGTGCACCGCATGAAGAGGCATTTCACAGAAAAGGAAACACAATTAGGGAATACACATATGGAAAGATGCTCAGCCTCATTTATAAGGAGGGGAACGCAGATTACAACCACAATGATACACTATTTCACATTCACCAGATTGACAAAAATTTTTTAAAGTAAAAAACTCTCCTAAGTGTTGACAAGGAAATGAAACGGCAGGAACTCTTCTATAGTACTGAAAAAAAAAAAAAAGGCATTTTCTGTTAAATTTATAAGTACACGGACTCCATAACACTTGATATATATCCTGCAAAATATATCCATTGCATAAGAACACCAGAATATAACACACAAATATTCATAGAAGCCTGATTTTTTTAAAAAGCAAAACAAACAAGAAACCCAAATCCTGGAAATAATTAAAATATCCATTGAGGGGTGCCTGGGTGGCTCAGTCGGTTAAGCGTCTGCCTTCCTTTCAGGTCACAATCCCAGGGGTCCTAGGATTGAGACTCCCCCAGCCCCCAGGGCTCCCTGCTCAGCGGGGAGCCTGCTTCTTCTGCTCCCTCTGCTGCTCCCCTTGCTTGTGCTCTCTCACTCTCTCTCTCTCAATAAATAAATAAAATCTTTTAAAAAAATGTCCATTGAACCCATCTTCTGGCCGGCACTAGCTGGTGGTATGATGGTCACCGAATTCTGTCTTGTGTGGCCCCAGCGGCTCTGGAGGTTGCAGTGTCAGGCCCCAGTGGGGACCTGGGCATGCCTGTGGAGGAGGGAATGGAAGGTGGTGATGCCAGCTCCAGGGAAGCAGAGTATACTACCATCGGCTCCATGTTGGACCAGATCAGCTCCTGCCTGGACTACCTAGAGGAGAAGAATGACCACCTACACACCCTCCTCCAGGAGCTGCTTGAATCCAACTGGCAGACAGGTCTTCAGTGTCAGCAGCAGCTGGGTGAGGCTTCTAGTGATGCTAGCTGCCAGGCTGTGGGAGCCCCCAAGCAGACCCAAACCTTCCTCTCAGGGCTAGGCTCTGGCCTGGGCACGCATCACCTGGCTTAGATACCTTCTCAAGGGCTGACCTACAGGTATCCTGGTTGGTTTGCCTGCCTGGGCCCCCCTTCCAGTACTCCCCTTGGTGTGCCTGGGTCAGCCCCCACCACCTGGCATCCTCTCATGGGGTCAGGTCTGGGCACGCAACCCACCCACCTTGCCTGCCTGCCCAATTCCTGGGCACTCCCCACTCTGCCCAGGCCTTGAGTGTCCACATTAAATGGGTCTCCAACACCAAAAATTAATACTACTACTACTAATAAATAAATAATTAAATGTCCATTGATAGAATAATATAGGAGTATATTTATATCAAGAAATACCATATAGCAGTAAAAAAAAGATTGAACTACAGCTACATGCATCAACATGAATGAATCTCATAAACATTTGAGCAAAAATAATAGTTGCGGAAGAATATATAAATGTATATGTGATAACTATGACTTATAATATGAAATGTATATTTGGTCTTGCTGTTCCTGACACATAGCCTTAAAATCCTTGGAATTTCTTAAGTGATAAGAGTGATAAAGGTGTCTTGTTATTCTTAACAATCCCCTTTCAACTACATTGAGTTAATGAGGAGATTTTTAGATTTTTATTTTTTTAAAATTTTTTGGGGGGGTCGGATTTTTAGATTTTTACAAAGCCCTTAAGAATGGGAGTTCATTGCCAGTGGAAACGACCAGGAGGGGAGGAACTTTCAGTCCCACCCACTTCACCAGCCCACCTCCTAGGAAGGGAGAGGAGCTAGAGGTTGAATCGGTCACCAATGGCCAGTAATTTAATCAATCATGCCTATGTAATGAAGCCTCCACAAAACCCCAAAAGGATAGGGTTTGGAGAGCTTCTGGGTTGGTGAACACGCAGAGGTTCTGGAATAGTGGAGAGCCCAGAGAGAGCATGGAAGCTCCATGTCCCTTCCCCTATACCTTGCACTAGACTTCTCTTCCATCCAACTCTTCCTGAATTATATTCTTTTATGATAAACCTGTAATCTGGTAAGTAAACGTTTTCCTGAGTTCTGTGAGCTGAGTTCTGTAACCTAAGTGTCCATTGATAGGTGAATAAAGATGTGGTATGTATGCCTGTATGTACATACACACACACACACAATGGCATATTATTCAGCCATAAAAAAATGAAATCTTGCCATTTGGAACAACATGGATGGACCTAGAGAATTTAATGCTAGAGTCAGACCAAGAAAGACAAATACCATATGATTTCACTCATATGTGGAATATAAAAAAACAAAACAAATAAACAAAGAAAAAAGAGACAAAGAAAAACCAAACTCAAATACAGAGAACAAACTGCCTGTTGCAACAGGTGGATGTGGAGGTGGAAGAAACAGGTGAAGGGGATTAAGAGTACACTTATCCTGAGGAGCACTGAGAAATGTATAGAACTGTAGAATTATTATATTGTACATCTGAAACTAATATAACACTCACTGTATGTTAATTACACATCAATAAAAAAAGTGTTATTCCCCCCAAAAAATCATTGATAGTTTTGGAATGTTTGTTACAGCAACAAAAGCTGACTGATACTGCTGATAGAGATGGGGAATTTCCTACTGGTGACATAGCTCGCCCATCTCCTCTAGGTAAAGAACAAGTAGCAGAGCTTTTGCACCAGTCCGGGTATGAGTTTTGGGCATATTTACTAACATCTTTTGAGTTCCAGGTTCTTAATCTATAAAATGATTAAGGTAAAGTTTGGTGTGATGATTAAATAAGATAGTTTATGTAAAGCCCATAACTGTACTGAGGATATGCAAAACATGTCTGTTTCCTGCCTAAACATGATGGAAGGAGCAGTGATAAATCCTTGAGGACAGAATGAATGAATGAATGAGTCTTTCCAAATCTGAGTCCTCATTCACTGGAGCCCTCCCAAGGCTGCTTGTCTTCTTGTACCTTTCTTCTTCACTACGGGTTCTTTCTTCAGCGGCTAACTTATCCTGATACTCTTCTCCTTTGGGCAGGGTCTGAGAAGGTTCATTCAGCTTCAAACATGAATCCTGGGTTTCTAAAATGCTGCAGTGCAATGCCTGGGGCCTTTCTTTGCTTCTTCAGAGACATATCTTTTTCTGCTGGACAAATTCTCCCAGTCTTAAAACCTCTCCAGCTACGGTGTCCTCCTCACACCAGCAGAGCCCACCCTGTGGTCCTGGTCAACAACATGGATGTCTCGAAGGAAAAAATAATCAGTGTTTTATTACCAAAACACAATGAAACAGTAAATTTAAAAACTTTAAGGTGTTTCATTCAAGGTTAGTTCTTTATGTGACATGGAAATTAAAGCTAATGTATCAGAAGAAAGTTGGCAAAGACTGATATGGCTAGAGATATATTCTGAGATATTAACATATTTTAACATGTTTTTTCCTTCTTTGATTTTCCCTTAACCAACTCCACCAACTCCCTACCCCCGTTCAAAAAATAGCAGGCTGTGTGCTTTCTTGCCCCAGGAGAACTTTGTCACAGACTATTACTTTGGTGGCGCCCAAAGATCCATTTCTCCCATATTCTTGCCTGTGGTATAGTCCCTTCCCTTTAATTTAGGATGGCCCTCTGAGCTGCTTTAACCAACAGAGTGTGGCAGAAGTAACGCTGTTCGTCCTAAACCTTAAGAAGTTCTGCAAGCTTCCACGTTTGTGCTCTAGGGGGAGTCAGCCACTAGTCTGACTACCCTGCGCCCACCGCTGTGAGAATCCCAACCAAGCCAAGGGGAAGGGTTGAAGAAGAGATCTGAGGGCCCTGGCCAACAACCCCAGCGGAGCTCTCAGACAACAGCCAGCACCAACTTACCAGCTACATGAGTAAGGCATCCTGCAAGTGACTCCTCTAAGAACTGCCCAAGCTGATAGCACCAGGAGCAGAGAAATCTGGTTCCACCAAGCCCTGCCAAAGTTGCCGAATCATGAACAAATAAAGGAAAAGATTACTGTTTTAAGCCACTAGGTTTTAAGGTAATTGGTTATACAGCAATAGATCACTGAAACAAGGTACAGAGTTAAAAAGACACTTTCCTCCTGGGAACTCTTTTTCCCCTAAAAACCTAAGCTCTTTTTTTTTTTTTTTTTTTAAGATTTTATTTATTTATTTGACAGGGAGAGACACAGCAAGAGAGGGAACGCAAGCAGGGGGAGTGGGAAAGGGAGAAGCAGGCCTCCCGCTAAGCAGGGAGCCCAATGCAGGGCTCGATCCCAGGACCCTGGGATCATGACCTGAGCCCAAGGCAGACGCTTAACTGACTGACAGGTGCCCCAAAAACCTAAGCTCTTAGAAGAATGCAAAGTGTTTTGGAGAGGGGATAAAAATGACTGAAAGACTTAGGCATTGATAGAGTACCTTGAAGAAAGATGGATTAAAATTTAAAAAGAGATTCCCTCTGGGCTGGTAAGAAGAGATGGTACTCCCAACTCTCCTAAGTAGCTATATAGTGCATCTGAGCAGATGGGATCAAGAGAAGCCTTGTAAGTGATTCCCATGTCCCAGGTGGCACAAAAGCAACAGGAAGCCACCAGATCTAAAGAGGCCATGTTGACAAGGATGAGCTTCTCTCCCCACTACTCAGAACTTGGAGCTTGTTAAAACTGGCAACAGAAGGAAACCCAAGATGTTTTCTACCAGTCTGGTAGATTGGGGCTTAGAGTCATAAACTGTATTATTACAGTGTTTTTAGCTAGCAAAGTCTGAACTCAGATCACTAACATTGTCCTTACCTTTCCTGAAAGAATTGTACTTAAAAAAATGTTTATTTTTGAGGGGCGCCTAGGTGACTCAGTTGGTTAAGCGTCCAACTCTTGATTTTGGCTCAGGTCATGATCTCAGGGTCATGAGATCGAGCCCCACATCAGGCTCCAAGCTGGGTGTGGAGCCTGCTTAAGATTCTCTCCCTCTCCCTCTGCCCCTCCCACCACCCCCCTGCACTCACGAGTGCTCTCTCTCTCTAAAAAAAATTTTTTTAGAAGATAGGAGTATCAAAAACTCACTTTCCTTGCTCTTTATTTTCCTTCTTTTTTAAAAAATTTAAATTCAATTAACATATAGTGTATTATTAGTTTCCGAGGTAGAGATCAGTGATTCATCAGTCTTATATAACACCCAGTGCTCAATACATCATGTGCCCTTCTTAATGTCCATCACCCAGTTACCCCATCCCCACATCCCCCTTGCTCTTTATTTTCTAGGTATTTTTATTTGAGGAGAATTTATCTTCATCCACAAATCCTAACAAGCCTGTATTTCCAGCACCCCCCCTTCTTTCTGGCAACTATCCTTGATCTATAATATATTACCAAACTGATCTCATCACAGTACACAGATAACAGCACCAACCACCAAATCAGCAGGGATTTCCACAAGCATCCCTCTATTGTGGGGGGCTACTCAGGAGTTCGGCTATGTGACTAGCTTTGACCAATGACATCAGCAAACGTAATGCAAGTGGAGCTTTGGTAGGCACTTGCACATTAGAACCTTTTCTTTCGAGATTCCGTGACAGCCAAGTGAGAAAACCAAGCTATCCTATTAGAGATGCCTAACAGGGGAGAACGGAGTTTCAGTTCTCGACAGCCTCAGCTGCCAGCTATGTGAATGAGACCGTCATGGACCATTCAGCCCCACGCAAGCTGCCAGGGGACTGCTGCTGTGTATGTGATCTCAGGTGAGGCCAGCAGAACTGCCCAGTGAAGCTCAGCCCAAATTTCAGAATCATGAGCAAACACATGGCTTCTGTTTGAAGCCACTAAGTTTTTTAAGATGGAAAACCATCTACTGACCACTGGTCACCAATATTTACAATGAAGTAAGCAATCAATACACAGTTGGATAACATTCTGATTACTATAAAGTTACCGTTTCTCTTCTGCTGAACCAGTATCACAAACATTGAAAAGAATGAAGCTGCATGTAAGGAATGGGTTGGGTAAAGAAAAAACACACAAATCAATAGTTTAAATTACAAAATTTTGTTTGCTCATTTATGCTAGCAGGTCCGAAACAGCAACATTTCTAATCATCGGATTGGTTTCCACAAATCCTGATCTTTTAGTCAGTATAGCACAAGGATTTCAACCTTTTGTAAAGGAATGGTTCTCTAGGGGGAACTTTGAATGCCCATTTAACCAAGTCTTGTTTGGCTTATTAAAACACATCATTTGTTTACTCTTCTCCTCTGAGTGGGAAGGTTGTTGGGAGTGGTAAAATTTTTCCTTCAGGAAGTTTTGCAAATAAACTGTTGCACTAATATAATTATAGCTATAGATAGAAATTATGATAAGTCTACTTTAAATTCTCCAATTAAAATAGTTTTTATTTAAATTGTCCAATTAATTGTAGAATCATCTACTTGCTTGAAGTTTTATGGCTTCAGGAAAATTTTCCATTTCCCTTGAGGTAATCTATTTCTTGCTTTTCTCAGAAAGATGGCATCCCAGAAACAATATGGACTTACCCATGATTGTGAAATGCCATTTTTGTTTTGGTGAATGTAAAAAAGACAAAAACAAAAACCCAACAACAACCATTTACACTTGTATAAATAAACAAAAACCCAGAATGGTCCTTAGCCATTATTGGTTAAACATAAGTTCTGACTGAGTTACGACTATGGAAATTTTTTCTTTTCTTTTTTTTTTTTAAAAGATTTTATTTATTTGACAGAGAGAGACACAGCGAAAGAGGGAACACAAGCAGAGGGAGTGGGAGAGAGAGAAGCAGGCTTCCCGCCGAGCAGGGAGCCCGATGCGGGGCTCGATCCCAGGACCCTGGGATCATGACCTGAGCCGAAGGCAGACGCTTAACGACTGAGCCACCCAGGCGCCCCTATGGAAATTTTTTCTAACATTTAGAAAAACTGCTCTTTAATGAGAGAGAGAGAATAATCTACCATGGTATCATATGTTCTTTTCTGATAAATGAAGCAACTACAGTTAAGCTTTTATTTGTCCAAAGTAACCAGTGCTATTGATGCAAGAAACAAAAACAACCCAACAATTCCTTTGATACTATTCAAAATAAACAGATTAAATTTGATTTTCATTAGAATATAGTTATTCACACGAATGAGTCATAGAACCAAGACCCATACATATATATATGAATATGAATGATTATTGAGCATCTTCTGGACAAGAATGCAAAGTTTCTCTCTCTTTATAAAAAGCAGTTACGATTTGAGGACACTTCATGTTTGCCTCTTTTGCCAGCACCAAGTCTGTCTCATCTGCATCTCTCTGTTTCATGAGAAAAATTAACTCTCCGCTGCTGTGACACTATTTGTTCAGGACAAAGACCACTGGCAAAGTGTCTTGGTTTGTCAGCAGCATCTCTTTTCTTCTTTGATTTGCTGTCATCAGATTCACTGTCAGATAAATACTTTCTTTTTGTTCTATCTTTTTCTTTAACAACTTTTTCAGAATTAAGAAATAGTTTGATTAACTCTGGATGATCTAAATTTTCTTTAGGTTTTCAAGTATTGTCAGAATTTGTAAATCTCTTTCATTTAAGAAAGTACTTCACCTTCCCGTTCTCTACACATTGGTACAGTGCTTTTTCCACCACCAAATCTTCAGGCTCTTCAACTTCAGGCTCTTCAACTCTTACTCCTTCCATCTGTTTCTTTCCCATTTTTTTGCAATGTAGCTTTATTGGAGGCCATTTTTAATTGTGGAGTTGAAGAATTATATTACTCACTGCCTCCAGCAGGTCTAGTCTGGGTTTGTGGCATTTCAGATTATGGGGCCCACATCCCAGGAGGAGGACCATGGAGAGCTGTGCAAGAGGCCACTTAGTCTTTGGGGTAGGTTGTTATGCAGCAATAGATAACTGATACAGGGACACTTATACTCTATATTTTAAGATGGCTAATGAAAATAAAAATCGAGTTAGTTGAAGAGAACTAGTTGTGGTACTGGGTTATTTCAAACTTTTTTTTTTATTTTTTTAAAGATTTTATTTATTTATTTGAGAGAGAGAATGAGAGAGAGGGAGAGCAGGAGAGGGGGGCAGGTCAGAGGGAGAAGCAGACTCCCTGCTGAGCAGGGAGCCCGACGCGGGACTCGATCCTGGGACTCCAGGATCATGACCTGAGCCGAAGGCAGTCGCCCAACCAACTGAGCCACCCAGGCGCCCTTACTTTTTTTTTTTTTTTTGAAGATTTTCTTTGTTTATTTGACAGAGAGAGAGAGAGAGCGAGAGCAGGAACACAAGCAGGGGGAGTGGGAGAGGGAGAAGCAGGCTTCCCACTGAGCAGGGAGCCCGACGTGGGGCTTGATCCCAGGACCCTGGGATCATGACCTGAGCAGAAGGCAGATGCTTAACAACCAAGCCACCCAGGCAGCCCATCAAACTTTTTTCAAATTGAATAAAGAACAAACTCATCTTTTTTTTGTTTTTAAAGATTTTATTTATTTATTTGACAGAGAGAGAGATTAAGCACAAGTAGGCAGAGTGGCAGGCAGAGGGAGAGGGAGAAGCAGGCCCCCCGCGGAGCAGGGAGCCCGATGCAGGGCTGATCCCAGGACCCTGGGATCATGATCCGAGCCGAAGGCAGATGCCCAACTGACTGAGCCACCCAGGCGTCCCTCATCTTTCTTTCTTGATAAAGCTATCTGAAGAGTTTCGCTCTGAGAACAAGTGAATGGAAAATGGTTCTGAGGCTATTCAGATCGCCACACTGGCGCATAAGACTGATTCAGACTTGACCTCTAAGAAGATACTATTAATGCTTCCACCAATGGTTGCCCATAATATTGTAGTATACTTCTCTGGCAGTTTTCTATCTCTCCTCTTGGCAATTATCTTGAAATCTCTTCTAAAGATATGAAAAGTTTGTTTGTATCCACCTATATGTGCAATTTGGAATTACTATACAGAGAAATGAGAAATTGCCCTGATGATGAACTGGACCTAGTCTCAATTTGATGAAATAGTAAGGCAATTCATTTTACCCATTAACTAAGAATTTTACCCAATTTTTTTCTTGAGCCATTTAAATCAAAGACTATTACATAATGGGATAGAAGGAAAAGGTCCCACATGAATTTGAGAGGTAAAAACATGAGACACCAAAGCAATCCCATAAGAATTGGAGGTTACTTTGGTCTGTCTTTCCCTACTTCTCCCTTCAGGAACATGAATAGCATTTGGCCACAACTTGCCTCTTGCCAATTTTATTCTTCACCATCCACTGCTCCATTTTCCCCACTTCCAGCCCTAATTACGTTCTGCAGACATACATGCCTTCACGCTCTTGTTCCTACTGTGTTCTACCTTGAATAGCATACATGTCTAGCCACTCCCCTCCCCCAGGATTCTGGAACATCTTTATATGGACAAGCAAATCTAAGTTTCTAACATACACCAGTGATAAGAATCTATCTATATACTATATACTAACCATGAAGGTCTTTTCAAAACAAGTAAAACAGAAAATATACTAAATAATTACCCATTGGAGAATCGAAAAATCCCTCAGTCTGCTACCTTGGGCTTAGCGAATTTACATGTCCCTCTCAAGTACAAAATATTCACTAGATATTTTTAAGAAATGGGGGCACCTGGGTGGCTCAGCTATTAAGCATCTGCCTTCAGCTCAGGTCATGATCCCAGGGTCCTGGAATCCAGCCCCGCATGGGGCTCCTTGCTCTGCGGGAAGCCTGCTTCTCCCTCTCCCACTCCCCCTGCTTGAGTTCCCTCTCTCCTGGTGTCTCTGTCAAATAAATAAAATCTTAAAAAGAAAAAAAAAAAAAAAGAAATGGAAAGTAAATGACTAAACGAGTCCTCCCAACAATGACAGTTTTATTTGTTGAGTTAGGGCACTACGCGCCCATGGTAAGGATATTTAATGAAACGCAATAAAGGCTTTTACCCAACGAGTACTGTATGTTAAGTATTTTGCTAAAATCATCTAACTTAATCCTTTGGCGTAGGTGTTCTAATTCACAAGTTTTAGCAACATGACAACAGCGGTGGAGGTAAGGTCAATGCAATGAGAAGGTTTAGACACGGAGCCACTTCAGGACCCTCGGAGGCCCCCCGAGGGAGGCCACAGTGACGTCACAGCATCTCGGTTTGGACGTTCTCAGGGACAAGCTTTGTCTCAGTGGCCCACATTGGAGCCCACATAAAACCACTAGCAAATGAGGTGGAAGAGGCGGCCCAGGGTATCCGGGCGTCTATTTTCTCCGCGTGGGGACACACGTGCTCGCTACGGAGGAAATCCCACCCAGCGAGGCCCGCCGGCCTGACGCTTCCCGCCGCCGCATTCCCGCGACCCGGGCGCGGGGCAGCATCCCCGGCCGGGGCATCACCACCGCTGCGCCAGGAGCTCGAGGCCAGGCAGATTCGGTCGGGGGTCACGTTGAGGCTGGAAAGTACCAGGACCCTATCGGCCAGCACAAAACAACCACTCCGAAGACCCCCCGCCGCGGGGCTTGGCACTAGCTCTCCTTCCTAGGCTTTGAGTCTTCCCTCAAGAGCGCAGGCGCCCGCAAGGAACCGCGCTTCCCTCGCAACTTCTCGAGGGCGAGAGGGGCGGGCCCTGGGCGGCGGGCGCTGAAGCCCCGCCCCGCCCGCGCGGCCTGCCGGATTCGCCCCGCCTCCTCTACGCGGCGGACGGCCCTTCTTCCTTCTGCGCCACAGTCCGGGGCGGCGGCCCTGGTCCGGGGTCCAGCTGCGAAGTTTTCGTGGGAGGCGGCGGGCGCGGGTCCGGGCCCTACGAAGAGCGCGCTGCGCGCCCCCTTCTCCCCGGGAGCGACGGGCCGCGGAAGTGACGTGTGCACGAGCAGGAGCTCGTTTGAATCGGTTCCCGGGTGATCCTCGCGCCTGCCGCTGCTCGGCCGCCGCCTCCGCCGCTGAGGGAGGAGCTGCAGCGCGCCGGGCTAGAGGCCTCGCACCGCTCCGGGGGCTGGAGCTGAGGAGCGCCGCGCGGAGTCCGCACCTCGGCCCTGAGCTCGGCCGCGGTAGACGCCGGCGCTGCTGTTTTTTCTCTTTTCCCCCAATATGGCAGCGGCGGGCGGCGGCGGGCCCTCGGTGGGGACCGGAGAGGACGGCGGAGGCGACGGCTGCAGGACGGTGTACTTGTTTGACCGGCGCGAGAAGGAGTCCGAGCTCGGGGACCGGGTGCTGCAGGTCGAGGAGCGCTCGGACTACGCACGGTTCCGCGCCTCTGTGTGTCAGGTACGCGAAGGGGCAAAGGAGGGATGCGCGGTTAGAGTTTGGGTTGGGAGGGTAACGAGACACTCAAGTTACTCACCAGGGGCAATAAACCTGTCACCTGGCCCTAGTTCTGCGGCCTTAGCTTCTCTCTCCCGGGTGCCCGCCATGCCTGTGGCCCGGCGGCTGGAAGCTTTGGGCCGGTCCCAGCCTCGGCCTGGGAGTGCGGAGCCAGCATCTCTTTGGGCCTCCCCCTGCCCTTTTACGGGGTCGGGGGGCGGTGGTTCTCGCTGGCCAGGATTTCATACCTCGGGCTTAATTGGCCCGTGGCGACCTTAGTACTCTAAGGCCTTAGTACTCTAAATTCATCTTCCAGTAGGGAAAGCCACTTGTGTCTCTTCGTGTGGAACTTTTTAAAAAATACGAGCGCAGTGATAGAACCCGATGGCTCTGTTAGGAGTGTTGCGATGGTTCAGAGGTCTGAAATTCCTGGAGTCGATTGACCTCAGGTTCATTAAATGATACCATAATTTCCCGGGCCGTCCTGTCAAGGTTTATGGGCCCGCCCTTGGCGGGGTCCTTCCGTAGTGAAAACACTTGTCCCAGTTAGCTTCGCAGGTGGAAGCTGCCCTTCTGGTTTTCTGAACCCTAGCCCTTGAGAGTTTTAGAACTAACTCGAAAGGTGTCTGTGGGTAGCTGTGGAACACCAAAGAAGGGTGTGTATGCCTGAGTGTGTGTGTATATATATGTGTGAGAGATATGTATGTGTGAATATATATATATATATTTGTGATATGTATATCTCCACTGTATTAGTTTGCTTTAAAAATTAATAACTACAGAGGTGCCTCAGATGGTTAAGCGTCTGCCTTCGGCTCAGGTCATGATCCCAGCGTCCTGGGATCGAGTCCCGCATCGGGCTCCCTGCTAGGCGGGGAGCCTGCTTCTCCCTCTGCCTCTCTCTCTCTCTCTCTCTCTGACTCTCATGAATAAATAAATAAAACATTTAAAAAAAAATAAAATAAAAATTAATAACTACGTAGGAAAAGCTACTTTAAACTGTGAAGAATTTTATAGTAGGAGGTGGAGGTGGTGCCTGAGCTTTAAAGAAGGGATACAGTCCTGTGCGGCGTTAACCACATGGAGTTCATTTTAAGCTACAAAGAACACTTAGCTTCCAAGGAAAGAGAACTTTGTGTGAAGCATTGTTTTAAATTGATTAGACTGATGATTTAGTACTGTTTTAGACACATAACTCTGTAGTTGCTGAAATAATTGAAATCAAGACCCATAGAATAAAAGGGACTTGGGAGCAAGGACCTTGGGTTTGTTCACAACTGTATTCCCACTGTCTAGAACTGTGCCTGGCACATGGTAAATATCGAAATTACAATGAATGAATGAGTGAAGCGAAAAATGTATAAAGAGTGAATTCATTCTATGCCTGGATATAGCAGATTCCTATGTATATATGAAAACTGAATGAATGAGTGCTCATCTTTTTTTGATGAGTGTTTTCTATTCAAAACCATACCAAAAAAAAGGGAAACCCTTTATGTTTATTATTTTTATTGTTAAAAAGATCAGTAAATTAAAGAAAATATGGAACTGGAGGGGAAAAAAGTAAACCTTTTCTTCGCTGTAAAATTTATAACTGCTGGTAGCACTTGGGGTTATTTCTTTGTATCCTTACCCCAATTTTTTTACAGCTATTTTTTCACTTAATATTGTTAGTATTTTTCTATTTTAATGCAAGTCTTCATAATCAAAGTTTGAAATGGTTTGTTTAGTACCACTGTTTACATAACCAAATCCCTTCTTTTTATTGACATTTACATTACTTTCAATTTTAAGTAATGCCATGATAAACATCTTTGAATAGTAGTCTTTTATGTCTTTTATTTTTCCTTTAGTTTAAGCTCTTGGAATGAAATTTCTCCAAGGTCAGGATTATTTTTTAAAGCTCTTGATAGGTATTTTCAGTTTGGTTTTCAAAAAGGTTGTACTAATTTACCCTCCATCTAGAAATAAATTCTCTCTGTGAGAAGTCTCACTAACTGTTAGATAGGGGAAGTATTACTACAGAAGTGGAAACACACTTTTGAAGATGGGTGACTCACTTAAGTCAAACAGATAGTACAGCCTCAAATTAGGATTCAAACCCAAAACCCATATTCTTTCTGGTATACCACTTTGCCTCAAATTAAGTTGTAATAGGGAACATATATATTTATTGCATTCTTTCAATATATATTTTTTAAAGATTTTATTTATTTATTTGAGAGAGAGAGCAAGAGTGTGTGCATGAGCCTGGGGGAGAGGGAGAAGGAGAAGCAGACTCCCCACTGAGCAGGGAGCTTGAGGTGGCCTCTATCCCAGGACCCCAGAACACAACCTGAGCTGAAGGCAGACGCTTAACTGACTGAGCCACCCAGGTGCCTCATTCCTTCAGTATATTAATTTGAAAACCAAGGAAAATATTTCTTTTGACTAGTTCTTTCTTCCTTCTTCCCACTTCTTCCTGCTGGAAGATTCAAAGGTTAAATTTGATTAGAAGTGAGAGTGAAGAACTAGTAAAAAAAAAAAAAAAAAAAAATGGAAGGCTAACTTTTTTCAGAGGATTTACCTTTTAAAGCATCATTAGGTTGTATAACCCAATCCTATAACCTTGTTTCCATTACCTACATGAACAACTGAAATTACTGAATTAAGTCCAAGGTTATACAGATACTAAACAGTGAAACTGGGATTAGAATCTAGGTCTGATTGATTCTGAAGCTTGTTATTTTTATTAAAACCTCCACAATGTCCACACTATTTACTAAAGCCTTCATCTTCTTTGTGTGTGTGTGGTGGGGGGAGATAAAATAGTGCACTAAATTGAAGCTTTTCATTAGAACTTAAACCAATAAGTGTCAGTAGTGCTAGAAAGTATTATGGATCCTAAACTGTTATTTGGGTAAAGCTCACCTTGTGGAAAAAGGGAGCAATCAAGAGGAAGGAAGAAGAAAGAGTTTAAAAAAAAAAAAAAAAAAGGAGGAAAGAACAGATCTGGAAGAATCCCTTAGACCTGTGATAAGCAGCTATTGACTCACCTGAACTGTTGTGGCCTTGTAGATTCAAAGATTAGAGGATGATTCATTTGGCTAGTTCTTAAGATATATCCAGACATTAAGGGAGGTATGCAAACCTTTCTCTCCATCTCCATATTTGAGAAAATGCCTACTTTTTCCTTTGTATGGTTTCACTATACCTTGTGACCCTACCATGGCACTTACGCCATTGTACTTTAAAAAAAAAAAATTCTGTATGGTCTTTGAGGGCAGGAGCCTTACCTAATAGTTGGTTTATAGCTGTTTAGTTACATGAAACACGCTCTTCCTTTAAAAAAAACTTGTACATAGGGTACATATATTAAAAATTCCAGAAGATAAGGGGTGCCTCGCTGGCTCAATTTGTAGCGCATGTGACTCTTGATCTTGGGGTTGTGGGTTTGAGCCCCATGTTGGTTGCAGAGATTACTTAAAAATAAAATCTTAAAAAAAAATTCAAGAAAAGGAAGAAACATAAAAGTAGATATAGGAAGGAATAAAATAGTAACCTGAGGAGAGTTAATAAACTTTGATAATGTCTTACGAAAATCTTACACCATTGCTGAGCCATGAAATCAGCTTTGAGTTTCTTAGAGGTCAAAACAAAAGGACAGATAATTTATAGAAAAACTACAGTGTCTATAAAATAAAAACATTCCAAGTGCTAGTGAAGCAAAGCTTTGACTTGAGAAAAATTTCTCCCTAGATTCCTTACAAATCCTGGTAAAATGGACAACATACCTAAAGATAGGAAAGTCTGCTGCTTATTTCCTTTAACGCAAGGTAGGATATATGTATTATTTCGGGTAATGCAAGCTGCTTTAACCACTCAAATTTTTTTTTAGAGATGTCTCACTCAAGTGCAATATGGGTGTTCCTGGTCTGTGAGTGATTCAGGGACAAAACCATTGGATATAATGTCAAAGGACAAATCATTAAAGGCTAGTTTGCAGAGTTTCAGAGCAGTGCATTGAAGTATATAGTTTCTGACTTAATCCATGGATGAACTTTTAAAATATTTGAAGATTTTATGGACTACAATTTAGTTAGCCCTTTATAGATATTTCTTAAAATTGGCTTTTGAGAGAAGTTGGGCAGCAGGTAGTTTGAAGCTGACCTAAAGGGATGGAGGGCAGGTAATTTTTATTACCCATTAAAGGCACTTCCGTCTTCATTACCAATTAACCCAGAAAAAGATGGGACCAAAATGTTCTTATAAAAATGAAAAAAACCTAAGCAAGACTTTTTTCCAGATAGAATGTTATCCTGCTTTCATATAGGGAAAGACAGAGGAGGTATATCTAGTCAAGGCCAGGTTAATACAAACACATGAAAGACTTTAGTTTATGTCTGATAAGATAGAATTTAGACTAAAAATGTGGAGAGAAAAGGGTATGCTATCTTGAACAAAAGCATAATGAATAATTAAAAATATTTAATTTATATTTGTCAAATATCAAAGCTTTTAAATATTTGGAAAAATTATGAATTCAAGAAATAATTTTTATATAGAATTATAGGTAAAGAAAAAAGATAGCTTAGTATCTTTTTTTTTTTTTTTTAAGATTTTATTTATTTATTTGAGACAGAGAGAATGAGAGAGAGAGAGAGAGCACATGAGAGGGGTGAGGGTCATAGGGAGAAGCAGGCTCCCTGCCGAGCAGGGAGCCCGATGCGGGACTCGATCCAGGGACTCCAGGATCATGACCTGAGCCGAAGGCAGTCGCTTAACCAGCTGAGCCACCCAGGCGCCCAAGATAGCTTAGTATCTTAATTGAGTAATAACTGATTAATGGAGAAGAGTGTATGGAATAATTAGATATAAATACTTTTCAGATATATGTAGTTTTTTTTTTAAGATTTTATTTATTTATTTGACAGAGAGAGACACAGTGAGAGAGGGAACACAAGCAGGGGGAGTGGGAGAGGGAGAAGCAGGCTTCCCATGGAGCGGGGAGCCCGATGTGGGGCTTGATCCCAGGACCTTGGGATCATGACCTGAGCCGAAGGCAGACGCTTCAAAGACTGAGCCACCCGGGCGCCCCCAGATATATGTAGGTCTTAAAAATTCAACTTGGCACATAGTTTTTTCAGTAACTGTAAGAACAAATTTTGTTTTACAGGATACATAAGCACATGATCTAACAATTGGGACACTGTAGAAATAAGGTAGTACTAGCTAAAAAAATACTCAATGCACAAAACCCTAATAAAGTTCTGTAAAAAGTTTTTGTTAAACAAGTACAGTTTTATTCCCCATCAGATTATATCCATAGCTTCATTTCTGTAGGATGGAATTACATGGGAGAGGATTATCTTTTTTTTTTTTCTTTTAAGATTTTATTTATTTATTTGACAGAGACACAGTGAGAGAGGGAATACAAGCAGGGGGAGTGGGAGAGGGAGAAGCAGGCTTCCCGCGGAGCAGGGAGCCTGATGCAGGGCTCGATCCCAGGACCCTGGGATCATGACCTGAGCTGAAGGCAGACCCTTAACGACTGAGCCACCCAGGCGCCCCGGGAGATGATTATCTTTAAGTTTTAGTGAAGTATATCAGATTGCTCTTCCAATATGGTTTTACTGATCTTCATTCTTCTCAGCAGTGGGTAAGGTTCAGTTTCCCAATATGGAGGCCTATACTTTATATTATCAGGACTTAAAATTTTTGCCAGTCTCATGGGAATGATAAGTTATTTTAATTTCTCTAATAACTAGTGAAGATGAGCATCTTTTCATATTTTCTAGTTTTTTCCTTTATGGCTTGCATTTTTTATATATTTTCAGAAATCCTTTTTGCTACTCAAAATTATTCCCCTATGTTTTCCTCTAAAATTTTGGGTTAATATGCAGCGTCTTTAATTCTCTTGGAATTTCTTTTTGTGTATGTTGAGATGGGGATCTTATTTTACCTATTTTTATGCAGTTAACTAGGTGTTTCAATATCATTCATTGAAATTATTCTTTCCCCACCAGTTTATTTGCCAAGATCTCCATGTATATATACATATATATATGTATATATATGTGGGTCTGTTTCAGGATCCACTGTTCTCTTCCACTGATCTATTATAGTATATTTTACATTACAAATTTTTTCTTATAAAATACTTCAAACATCTATAAAGAGATAATAGTATAATGAGCCCACATTAACTCATCATCCAGATTCAATAGTTACCAAGTATTTACCACACAAGCATCATTTTTGTCTTTTTGGTTCTTGATTCACTTTGCTCCTATATATTTCACATGCATTTCTGTGATCATACCATCAAAATTAACATCTTAAAATATTATATAATAGCTTAGTCCATATTCAGATACCTGTCTCAAAATGTCTTTTTAATGTATTTAAATCAGGATTCCAACTGGGTCCTCAAATGTTGAATTTGGCTTTTTATGTGTCTTAATTCTTTTAAAATTGAGAGCATTTAAGCAAAACCCTCTTTTCAAGTCTCTCTATTTTTCCTGACATTGGCTTGTTGAAGAAATCAAGTAGGTTTTTTTTTTTTTTTTTAAGATTTTATTTATTTATATGACAGAGGACAGTGAGAGAGGGAACACAAGCAGGGGGATGGGAGAGGGAGAAGCAGACTTCCTGCTGAACAGGGAGCCCGATGCAGGGCTCGATCCCAGAACCCTGGGATCATGACCTGAGCCAAAGGCAGACGCTTAACGACTGGGCCACCCAGGCGCCCCTAGGTTTTTCTTTAATGTTGCACATTCTGGATTTGTCTTTGCTCCTTTATGGTCTAACTTGTTCTAGCTCCATATAACCTGTAAACAAGTTATTTTTAAAGGTTTATAAACAAAATTTAGGTTCAACTTCTTTCAGGTATGGAGGCAAAGAATACTTCATAGGTGGTGCTGGTATTTTATGTCCTATCATATCAAGAAGCATGTAATAAATAGATATTTCTCCCACCCTTAGCAATGCTAAGGTCATATTAGTGGGATTCTGGTAGTTTCAGCTGGATTCCTTCATAATAAAAGTTTGAGCTGATGGTTCATCTATTGATGGTGGTACTCTGATTGCCATTCCTCTTACATTTATTAGCTAGAGTTCTCTAAAGAACAGCTTTGCCTCATCAGAGTAGAACCATTTGGTTACCGGTAACTGTAGTTGGTACAAAAAAGCAGGATAAATGCTTTATTCTTTCTCTTCAATTAGTGTTCAGAGTTAGGAGTTGGTGCCTTAATTAGTTTCAGTGGGAACCAATAGGGTTTAGTATAGCTATTGAAGATTCAGGTATCATTAGTCTAGATTTCTTTTAGTTGTCTTTGGTGGTAAGGCTGGTCTAAGATTAGTCCATCATTACCTGAAGCAGAAGTTGGTCTTTTCACTTACCTGTACATTGTTGTTTAATTTTAGAAAGAGTGTATGTCTTTTAATTTTAAAGGTCTATAAAATTTTAATGAAAACGTTAACTCTTTTCTAATTCTCATTTTTTGATTAGTTGTAAAATTTCAGTTTTTTATGTGTTCATTGGACATTCATTTGTATTTTCTCCTTTTGATTGTTCATCACTTTTTGCTCTTTCTCTGTTGATCTTCATCTTGTTTTATGAAGGCTTTTTGTTTCCTAAGGATGCTAACTCTGTCTCCTGTTGCAGTTCCCTTTCATAATTTATAATTTGCCTTAATTTTTAAAAGTTACTCTGTTGGAAGGGGTCATAATAGATAAAAAATTCTTTAATACAGAAAATTCTGCATAGCATGGCTGTCCTTATCTTAGTGTTATAAAATATTAACTTCTATTTTTTTCTAGTACTTTTGTTTTTACATATTTAAATATTTAATCTATATGAACAGAAGTGTTAATGATTTGCTCCAAATAAGTTTACTTATGTATTGATGTGAAATAGCATGCCTTTTGCCTAGGAGGTCCTGTTCATATTAAAACCTTTTAGAAAATGTTCCACCTAATCATCATGTTCCTACGTGGCTTATATGCAAGTAGCAGAAAAGACAACCTTGTTAAGCAAATGGGTAATTAATAGAGTTGTGCTTAATTATGCAAAGAAAAAATTTTAAAGTATCGAGACTTAGATTTTTTAGGTAAATGTAGTAATTGTTATAAAATTATGATATACTATCAATATTTTCATTCTTATAAACTTGAATGGCATATTTATTTCCTTTGTGTAATAATTGATTTTATTCCTATTATTTTGGATAGACACTTGGCATTTCACCTGAAGAGAAATTTGTTATTACAACAACAAGTAGGAAAGAAATTACCTGTGATAATTTTGGTAAGCAGTGTTTAATTGATGCCTTTATATTTAATATGTTCTAGTACATCATAGGGCAGTAACTATTTCCTTATACAGATAAGTATCTAATGACAATTTTGGTTACTTTCTTGGGATAGAGGGGGAAATATGTGTGCAGTTTGTGCAGAGATCATGTTTTTTTCTTTTTCTTTTTTTTTTTTTTAAGATTTATTTATTTTAGAGAGCACACAAGTTCAAGTTGGGGGAGGAGAGAATCTCCAGCAGACTTCCCACAGAGTACATAGAGCCCGACTTGGGGCTCGATCTCACCACCCTGAGATCGTGACCTGAGCTGAAATCAAGTCAGATGCTTAACAGACTGAGCCACCCAGGTGCCCCGAGGTCATATTTTTAAAACAAGATTATAGAAATGTAGTTATCAGTTACGGCTGCAGAAGATGAGATGTTGTGCAACACCTGGACACATTTTTTTACATGGGCCCTCAAGAAGTTGATTCTCAGGAACTTGGATTCTTCCATTATATTTTTTTATCTAATTAGATTCCAGGACATTCCAGGTTTTCATGCATGATTCCTTTTGAGTTTAATCCTACTTCTCCGTTCATGTTAACGCCACTCTAATGCAGTTCCTCATCTGATTTCCTGTGATAATTTAACTTGTTAAGAATTGAGTGTTTCAGATGAGTGGAAGTATTTGGGCCTGTTCCACTGTACTGTCCTTAATAAAACACAGCTGAATTTATAGATAGATCCATTGTTCTAGGGTTTGCCTGTATCATCTTTAAAGATATCTTATAGATACAATTTGCATATGTAAAATTATAAATCCATTGTGTTTCTGATGCTAGTGTAGTGCTTAAGATATTACTTCTTAATTACAGATGATACTGTTAAAGATGGAGTCACTCTATACCTGCTACAGTCAGTCAATCAGTTGCTACTAACAGCTACAAAAGAACGAATTGACTTCCTACCTCACTATGACACACTGGTTAAAAGTGGCATGTATGAATATTATGCAAGTGAAGGACAAAATCCTTTGCGTAAGTATTACATTTATACTAATTTCGACAAACTATTACTCTCTTTTATCCCTTGACCACATGTTATATTCCTTCACTGTTTAAAAATTCTTTCTACTTTAATTAGAAGATTATGACCAGTCATTGTGAACTTCCTTACTTCAGCCTCTTCATCACAATGTTTCTTTTTCTAAGTCATCTTCAGAGTAAAGATACCTCTCCTTTAAAACTAATCTATTATAATTCATTGCATTTTAACTCATAAGAAATGTACCTACCTATCTTTCCATCTCCTGTGTACTCTGATCTATTCTTCCTGGCCTCCTGTAGATGTCCCCCAGTTGAGAAAATATTTTTCTTACCTTGCAAATTTGTATAGCTGAACTACAGAAGTAAGTGGTTTGTGTTCTGGTCTCCATTTCTTTATTATTTCTTTCCACCTTTACTTCTCATAAGTTTTTATCCTACCTTTGGACTGTTTGCTAGTGATCTTTACAAATAAGTTGATTTAGAGAGTCTTTTCTATTTTTTTTTGAAGATTTTATTTATTTGGCACACAGAGAGAGAGAGAGAGAGAGCACAAGCAGGGGGAACGGCAGGCAGGCAGAGGGAGAGGGAGAAGCAGGCTCTCCGGCGAGCAAGGAGCCCGATGCGGGGCTCGATCCCAGGACCCTGGGATCATGACCTGAGCCGAAGGCAGACGCTTAACCAACTGAGCCACCCAGGCGCCCCTTAGAGAGTCTTTTCTGTCTGGACCCTGCCAAAGTGTTTAATACTACTTAGATGTTCATTATAAACTTTCTTATTAAAAATATTTTTTCTTACGGTGTATGCATTATAGTTGGTAGGAAATTAGAAGACGTAGATAAGCAGAAAGGACATAAAGAACATCATATCTCTTCCACCTAGATAGGACCACCACTTACACTTTGGTGTTTATCATTTCAGACCTTTTTATGTATTTTTTCTTTTTTATTGGTTTTATGTGGAGCATACTTCTTTAACCTACTTTTTTGTTTAAAATAAAATGAACATCTTTAGTCCATGTGTATTTGTTTTTAGTGTTTACATAGTATTTATATAACAAATTTCTTTGAGCAGTGTTCTTTTAGACATTTAGGTTGTTTTCAGTCTTTTTTATTGTTACACATGACTGAATATTCTTTTGTCTACATCGTTGTATACATCCTCACCATAAGACTAGTGGTATCACTGTCAGCTGCTGTGCCAGGCACCATGCCAAGTTCTTTATGAACATTATCTCATTTAATCCTTAATCCAATGTGGTAAATAATGTTACTAATGACCCTACTTTGCAGAAGAAACTTGAGGCTAAGAGATTTTAGGTAGCTTGACAAAGTCCACCCTGGTAGTTAAGGGTTGGGGCCAGGATTTGGAACCCTAGCAGAGGAATTATGGAGCTTGAACTCCTAACCAGTCTACTTATTACCTCTGATATTGTTCCTTATACACAAGAAAGCTCCTATCTTATTTCTCCCATCTTAAAAACATCATATTCTTCTTTCACCAGCTTTTTGCTCCTGTTTACAGCAAAACTCCTCCAAAGAGTTGACTGTATTTACTAACAGCAGTGGTGCTCCTTTTCCCATTCTCTCTTATTCATTCTCTTGTACTTACTCTTTGAGGGTCACCAGTGGCTAAATCCAGTGATCAGCTTTCAGTTCCTTTTTACTCAAGGTATTGACACAATTTATCACTTTTCTTCCTTGATAAAATAATCTTCACTTGGCTTTTGAGAAACCATACTCCGGTTTTGTCTCTACCTCACTGGCTGCCTTCTTTCTGCTCTTCTCTTCCCATCTTTTTCTTTTTTTTTTTTAATTGAGATATAATTGACCTCCCTTCTCAACCTTCTTAATATTGAAGTGCCTCACAGCTTAGTCCTTGGTCCCTTATCTTCTCTTACTTCCTCAGTGAACTTGTCCAATGTCATGGTTCTAAATACCATTGTTACGGCAGTGACTCTTCAATGGAGGTGGTAGAGATGGTAATTTTTTTTTTTTTTTTAAAGAATTTATTTATCCACTTTGTGTGAGTGGGGGAAGGGGCAGAGGGAAAGAGAGCGAGAGAGAATCTCAAGCAGACTCCACGCTCGCCATGGAGCCAGACACGAGGCTTATCTCATGACCCTGAGATCATGACATCAGCCAAAATAAAAAATCAGGTGCTTAACTGAGTCATCTAGGTGCCCCAGAAGTGGTAATTTTTAGTCAAATATTGAAAATAATACCAGACCTACCTCCTGAATTCCAATTTTGTCTGTCCAACTGCCGTGTGGTATCTCCACTCGCATATCTTAAGATGGGAACCCTAAGCTGTTCACTGAATCCTAACTACACATAATTTTCCCAAATTGATTATTGCTCTGTTCTTTCAGTTGCTTAGGCCAAAAATCAAATTGATTCTTTTTTGTCTCACACCTTTCAGTTTGTAAGAAAAACCGATTGGCACTATCTTCAGTATTTATATAGAAATGACCATTTCTTACCACGTCTGTTTATAAAACCTGATCTTGAGGAATCATCACCTAGATTATATAGTGGACTCTTATAATCAGCAATCTCTCTTTTCATGCCTGTCCACATAAGGTTTGAGAAGTCAGATGTTCACTTTTCATGCCTGTCCACATAAGGTTTGAGAAGTCAGATGTTCACTTTTCTACTGAAAACACTGATGGCTCCCCGTTTCACTGAGAATAAAAGCCAGAGTCTTTATAATTATATGGCCTTTGTAGCTCTGCTTTGCTTGCTCTCTGCCTTTGTTTCTGCAACTCTTCCTTTTTGCTTTTTCACTCCAGTACCAGCTGTATACTCAGCTTAGGGCCCTCTGCCTCTTTGCCCAGATAGCCCCTGTCTCATTCCCTCACCTCTTTCAAGTCTTGTTTATCTGTTACCTTCTCAACAAAAATTAACCTTGATCACCCTATTTAAGATTGCAGCTGTGTTCCCTCTGTGACTTTACTGTTATTTGATCTCTTTTTTTCTGCTCTTTCTTTTCTCCATCACATATACCACTGTCTAACATGCGAAGGAATTGTTGATTATGATTATATTTCATTTTCCATCTTTCTCATCATTTTTCCATCTTTCTAACTAGAATGTTAACTCCACAAGAATAGGACTCTTATCTGTTTTGTTCTGTTCCTGGAATAATGCCTGAAAATAGTAAGTGTTTAAATATTTGCATATTGAATGAATCTTTACTTCTTTCTCTGGGGATAGATTTCTAAATGTGTAATCATGGAGTCAATAAGTACATTCATTTTTAAGACTTTTGATATATATTGATTACCTTCCAGATTGGTTGTACTAGTTTTCATTCCTGCTGTCATTGCATGAACAAGCAGAAAATCTCCCTGTTTAAGCTCTTGCTTTGATTACTGTGATTTTACAGTACATTCCTAGGTCTTTCCCAGCTTTTGTTTCATTTGCCATTAGTGCTGTTTTTGGTTATTCTTAACCAAATGGTGGATATCTCTTCAAGTCATGCTACTTTTTTTTTTTAATACTTAATGAGGTGATCCAAATCTTAACTATTCTATCAGTGAAGCAGAAATCCTTACCTCTGACTGTTTGTATCCTCTGAAGCCTGGTATCTCTTCTCGCTCCCTATGGAACACCTCTACTCATTGAGCTTTGATAGAGTGGTAGGGCATTGCATCGAAAACAGAGTGTTTTCTTTCTTCCCCTCTAAATTTTCCCTTTATGAGAAATATGACTATTTATCCTATTTGGTCAAAGACTCAAAACCATCTTGGGTTGATTTCTTTCTTTTTTGTAATTTCATATCTAAGCAGATACCAAATTCTAATCATTTCTTCCCTCCAAATTTCTCTTACCTCTTTTTTGCCTCCCATTTCCTACAGTGTTCCTTCTCTATTTTCTAGACTTAATACCATTGGCCAGATCCTTATATCCGATTTGTGGTAACTTCTTTCTAGTTTATAAACATGGCCATCCTGTTAGTGTTCAGAGTGTGGAATGCTTGCTGGGGTGCTACTCTGTGGATTAATTACAGTGTTAGTTGGGTTGCACTTCAGTGGTAGTAAGAGACATAAATTTGGTGTGTTCCCCTTTTTTAATTAAGGAAATAAAAGCGGGAAATAGTTTGAGTAGTGACCTTGAAGAAAGAATGTTCGTTAATAATACTGAGCCAGTGATAAGTTGAATATCAACTTGGTCATGTAGTAGGAAATAATTAGCAGTTCTGTGTCAGTTAGACACGTTCTGCCATTTGATAAATTGCTGTTAATCATAAGATTTCTGTATCTTAATATTAGTTCTTAATAGTCCCTTTTATAGTTGCTTTATATTTGCAACCCCCGCCCCGTCTCTAAATGTGTTTACTTTTGACTTGTGCATGATGTATTACATACCATGAACTAGTATTTGATTTTATGGTTATGGTCTTCTGTTTGTCTCCTATGTCTGTATGTCTGTCTGTAGATTATAAACTCCTTGAAGCCAGGAATCATGGCTGGCTGATTCATGCCGTATAGTGCCTTACAAGTACTGGTTGATGACTGCTTTTTAATGCTGGTGGTGATTGGTGATGATGCCTTTATTATGTATTATATCATTAGGATCAGGATAATACTTTAATTCTAGCTCTTTGGAAAATAAAAGTGATGGCTTAAGGTACTTCAGAGTTTCTTCTACTTTGAACTTTTAAATGAAGTATTTGGGAGGGAAAAGTTAAGCAGTAATGTCTTCTCATTCTCTTCCAGCGTTTGCTCTTGCAGAATTAATTGACAATTCATTGTCTGCTACGTCTAGAAACACTGGTATTAGAAGAATACAGATCAAATTGGTAAGAAAATAATACTATAAAGAAATTTAACTTTTCCTGTTATAAAAATACTACAAGTTCATTGTAGAAAAATTAGAAAATAAAGATAAACTAAAAGTAGAAATAATTATCTGATGTCTCTTGTTAAAATTTTTATGTGCTTTTTTTTCTATGCATATATGTATACCTGTAGGTGTGATCATAGTGTACATTTTGTTTTTTGTGATCTTCTACTTTCCCTTGACAGTACGTTGTAGCCATTTGCCATATCACGAATATTCTGCAGTATAATGTTCCATTGCTACTATTTCACTTATTGGTTATATTATAAATTATGTAGTCTATTAACTGAAGATTTAGATTTTTTTCTATATTTTTGCCATTGTAAATAATGCTGGCATGAACATCCTTATAGGTCTTTACATGTCTCTAGTTAGTTCCTTAAGCTAAATTCTGAGAAATGGAATTTCTGGATTAAAGGACATGAAGAATTCTAAGGCCTTTGATTTATACAGCTGACCTTACCTTTTAATAAGTTGTAATACATTTACACTTCTACCAGCAGTGTATGAGTGAGCCCATTTAAATTCTTTAATATTTAACTTTTTATATTTTTATATTGATTTGACTTTTCCTGTCTTTTTGAACTTATTTCATAGCTTTTTGATGAAACACAAGGAAAACCTGCCGTTGCAGTGATAGATAATGGAAGAGGAATGACCTCTAAACAGCTTAACAACTGGGCCGTGTATAGGTTGTCAAAATTTACAAGGCAAGGTGACTTTGAAAGGTTAGAAAATCTTATTCACTTTTTTGATGGGTAGCTGGGAATTTTAATAAGGATAAGAACTCTAATAGTTCTTTAGTTATACATGGTACACTGGAGCTTTTCACATTATCAGTGTGTATGTTATCAGCATATATACTTAGATTTTTTTATATAATTTTTTATTATCAATACTTAGAAATAGTGAAAACTACATAATATTAAGCCCTTCCACTGCAGAATTCTTTTTGCATTTTCTTTTTTTTTTTTTTTTTAAAGATTTTATTTATTTATTTGAGAGAGAGAGAATGAGAGAGAGCGAGTACATGAGAGGGGGGAGGGTCAGAGGGAGAAGCAGACTCCCTGCCAAGCAGGGAGCCCGATGCGGGACTCGATCCCGGTACTCCGGGATCATGACCTGAGCCGAAGGCAGTCGCTTAACCAACTGAGCCACCCAGGCGCCCTCTTTTTGCATTTTCTAAGATATGTAGGAGTTATTATGATGTCTTAAATACTTTGGAACTTCCCCCTTTCCTTACTAAAGTTTGATGAGAGCTGTGTGGCCTCTAAAGCAGTAGAATGGTTTTATTTACTTATTTTTTAAAGCTTTTATGTATTTGAGAGGGGGAGAGAGAGCATGAGTGGGGTGAGGGGCAGAGGGAGAAGCAGGCTCTCCGCTGAGCAGGAAGCCCGATGTGGGGCTCGATCCCAGGACCCCGGGATCATGACCTGAGCCAAAGGCAGATACTTAACTGACTGAGCCACCTAGGCGCCCCAGGAGGATGGTTTTAAACTAAGCTTTAGCAATCACCTGATGACACTTGCAAAGCATCTAATGAACCACATTTGTTCTGTTGAGCTCATTGTTGCTCTGCTTTCAGGGCCCTGCTTTTTCTTTTTTTTTTTTTTTAAAGATTTTATTTATTTGAGGGGCACATGGGTGGCTCAGTTAGTTAAGCATCTGCCTTCGGCTTAGGTCATGATCTCGGGGTCCTGGGATCGAGCCTTGCATTGGGCTCCCTGCTCAGCAGGGAGTCTGCTTCTCCCTCTCCTTCTGCCCCTCCCCTTGCTTGTGCTCTCTCTCTCTCAAATAAATAAACAAAAATCTTTAAAAAAAATAAAAGATTTTATTTATTTGAGAGAGAGAGTGGAGGGGAGGAGCAGAGGGAGCTCGATCCCATAACCCTGAGACTGACCTGAGCCAAAGTCAAGAGTTGGGCACTCAACTGACTGAGACGCCCAGACGCCCATCGGGGCTCTGCTTTATAAAATATTCATAGTTGTTAGGGAATAGAGTCTAGTCAGGAGTTTTGTATCAGAATATGCTTGTAGAAATACTCTGAATGAGAATGCCGTAGGGGAAACAAAATATAGTAGAAATTGTCAGGGATATAAAGGTTTAAGTCTTTGGGATATTAACTGAATTCTACTAAGAGCTATGACCCACAAGTCTTTTGCTCTTTTTAGCTATGTCGTGTACTTCAGGTAACATACTTGGGAAGAATCTGTTAGTATTCTTACTAAGTAATACTTGTTCATGTCCTGGTTTGCTCTTTGTTACATCAAGGAGATTCATCCAAATTTAAGAATTTTAACAATGTTAAAAACTAATATAGTTAGCACATTTGCCTTTCTGAAATTTCAGCACCCGCAGAATTTTTATCAAATTTGTAAAGACAGTGTCATGGTGAGAGGCAATATAATGAAGAAGGGCTCTGAAATCATTTGGCCTGGTTTGAATCTAGCCTTAATTAGTTGTATGACATTCATCAAGGTATTTTACTTCTCTGAGTTTGAGTTTACATATCTGTAAAATGTGGGTAATACCTCATAAGGTTTTGTGAGAACCAAATGAGTTAGTACATTGTGTAAAATCCTTAGGAAAGAGTCTGGCCTATAGTAAGCAATCAGTAAATATAAGCTATATAAGCTATCATTTTAGTTGCTACTTTCTTATTCTTAGCCTCAGACTTTTCTACAGCCATTCTTTTTCACTATATTCACGAGTACATGCCACTTCAAGGATTTATAAAATATCCACAGAGAAGGCAAAGAACACTGTCTTTTATAGCCTAAGGATAGAATTTAGCATGCAATAGAACTATTAGGTGGTAGATTGCCAAAAAGATTAGAAAAAATTTATTTAAATCAAATGGAAGAGAAGGAAGTGAATCTATAGTGTTAGAGTAAATCTTAACTGTATTCATGGAACATGGACTCTGATTTTTCTCTAGGTCTTAGCACAACATAAACTTTTAAACTTAAATGTTAGGGAAATTTTGTTTGATTTTTGGTAAAAAAGGTACCTGTTGCTGGCTTTTATCCTAGGTTTTTAGGTATTACATTAGTAAAACCATCAGCTGTTGTAGCTATTTTATACTCATACCATCTTTGAGTCTAGTATCAGTCCCTTGACCTATGCACTCTGATTTCTGTTAACTTCAGATGTTCCCCCTCACTCCCCTAGCTTCTCCTGTAGAAAAAATTATCAGCTGCTTTATTGTTTCCAGTTAAGTTTTTACTGGATACAAAGGTGGATGTCATAGGATACAGGCTATGGAAGAAAAGGAGGACAGCCTAAAAGTAGAAAACAGCTGACTCTCTTGGCCCATCTCTTATGTTGTAGAGAGAAAAACAAGTAAACACAAAAAAATTTGTAAATGTTCCAGTTATAGATTACTGCCATTAAGAAAATATCAGGTAATATGTTAGAACCTGATGGGCAGCTCTTAAGGTAGATGAGGGCCTCTTTGAGGTTGCATTTAAGTTGAGGCTTGAATGATTAGAAGAAAACAGCCATTCAGAGATCTGGGGGAAGAGTACTCCAAGTAGAAAGAACAACAGCAAAGACACACTGAAATTATGATCAGCTTGTTTTGTTTGGGACAGTGGAAGGAGACAAGTGTGGTATAGGAAGGGGAGAATAGAGGGAGATGAAGTGAGAGTTTTGATTTGCCAGTATTCTTTATAACTCTCACCTTGGTACTACCCTTCTTCCTACCCTTTTTATTTTGAAAAAGTTAAACAAGTTGAAAGAGCAATATTAGCAAGCATGCATCCTTCACCTAGATTGATTAGTTGTTAACATTTTGTCACATTTGTTATCTTCTATTTATATGCATGTACACATTCTCTTCCTAATCATTTGAAAGTAAGTTAACATTCTTTATGACATTTTACTACCAAATACTGTAGCATGTATCTCCTTCACAAGGACATTCTCATAACCATAATACTACTGTCACACCCAAGAAATTTATCATTGATTCAAAATATATAATGTCCACATTCAGGTTTTTCCCCATTTGTCATGTCTCTCTGGATTCCTTTAGTCTACAATAATTTGTCACATTTGTGTCTTTAATGATATTGTTTTTTTGTGGAGATCGCGCTAGTTGCAGAAAAGTCCACAACCTGGATCTGAGTGTTTCCTCAGCACTGTTCTTTTCCTCAACATTTTATGAACATTTTGAACTTACAGGAAAGTTGAAGTTCTACCGTGAAAACCCAGATACTCATACCTGCTTTCTACCATTGAACGTTGCTTTCCCACATATCTATCTATCCTACTAATCTTCAGTTCAGGTTTTTTTTTTTTTAATTCAAAAGAAAGTACAGATATCTGTAAACTTTCTCCTAATGCTTAAAGCATTGATACCATTATCTTTGTTGTTGTTGTTTTGAGGTAAAATTTACCTACAGTGAAATGCTCACATCTGTCATAAGCTAATCTTCTTTGAATTTATTTTTTATGGACATACAATTCATATACCATAAAATTCACCATATTAAAATGTACAGTTCAGTAGCTTTGAATGTAGTCATAAGGTTGTGCAGCCATCACCACTGATTGCAGAACATTTTCATCACTCCAATAGAAACCTTTACCCACTGTAGTTATTTCTGTGCCCTCTCACCCTCTTCCTCACTTACTAATCACTAATATACTTTAAATAGTTGTTAGTCTAATTTTTAGTTGTTTTTCTAGAGATTAAAAATTAACCTCTTACAATCCAGTTTGGATTAATGCCAGTTTACTATAAGTAATATACAAAAACTTTGCTCCTGTATGGTTTCATTCCCCTCCCACTCCTTCATTTTATTATTTTTATATAAATGACATCTTTATACATTGTAACTGCATCAACATAGTTTTATAGTTACTGCTTTATGCAGTTTTAAATCAGAAGAATTGTAAAAAGGATGGTCTTTAGTAACTATTTTGGGCAGATCTAACAACAGATTCCTTCAGTTTTTGTTTATCTGGGAATGTCTTAACCTTATCTCCTTCATTTTTGAAGGTTGATAGGTTTTTTTCTTTTTTAACACTTTGAATAGGTTAGCCTACTGCCTCTGGTTCCACGGTTTCTGATGAAGAATCAGCTGTTAATCTTTCTGAGTATCCCTTGTGTGTGACTAATCTCTTCTGTCTGTCTGCCTTCAAGATTCTTTTTGTCTGGCTTTTAATAGTTTGATACTGATGTGTCTAGGTTTGGGTCTTTTTGAGTTCATTCTACTTAGTAGGTGAACTTTTTGGATTTGTAGATTAATGTTTTTCATCACATTTGGGGAAGTTTTTGGCTATTATTTCTTCAAATAATCTTTATCTTCTCTCCTTCTATGGCTCCTATTATCCATATACTGATATGCTTAATGGTGTCCTGTAGGACTCTGAGGTTCTGTTCATTTTTCTTCATTCTTTTTTCTTTTTGTTCCTCAGACTGAGTACTTTCAATTGACCTGCTTTTTAAGTTCACTGATTCTTTCTTCTGCCAAATCAGATCTACTCATGAGCCACTTAACTGAATTTTTCCTTTCAGTTATTGTTTCTTTAAATTGCAGAACTTTCATTTGGTTCTTTTTTTTTTTTAATCCTATCTCTTGTGCTCTATTTAATGAAACACTGTTCTCATACTTCATTATTTACTTCATGATTTCTGTTCATTGAACACATTATAAAATACCTGATTTAAATTTTTGTCTAGTAAGTCCAGTGTCTGGGCTTTCTCTGAGACAATTTATACTTACTGCTATTTTTCCTGTGTGTGGGCTGTACTTTAATATTTTTGTCATGGCTCATTTTTTTTGTTGTTGAGAATAAGACAGTTTATATAGTGTGGCAGCTCTGGGAATCAGATTCATCCCTCTACCCAGGGCTTGTTCGTTGCTTCTGTTTTTTGTTGTGTACTTACCCCTCTAAACTAATTTTGTAACATCAGTATTTTTTTTTAAGATTTTTTTTTTTATTAGAGAAAGCATGCACGAGTGGGGGAGGGGCAGAATGAGAGGGAGAAGCAGACTGGGAGCTTGATGTGGGGCTTGATCTCGGGACCCTGGGATCCTGACCTGAGCTGAAGGCAGACACTTAACCAACTGAGCCATCCAGGCACCCCTGTAGCATCTGTATTCTTTATCTTGTGTTGCACTGAAATCTCTGTGTAGCTTAGTGGTCAGGTAATGATTGGACATTTCCCTAAATGTCTGGAGCCATTAAGTCTTCCCAGCTTTGTCAAGGGATGCATATCTGTTTCCATATTGGAGTATGTTTTTAATGTTCTGGCAGGAAGTTTACAACTCTGCCTTAGTCTTTATTTCTTGCTTGCACAGAACCTCAAAGTCAGCCAGAAATGAGAGATTAGGGCCTTCGAATGCTTTCTTGAGCATGTATATAGTCCTGCATGTGAGTGTGACCTTTCTATTCTCATGAATATGCTGCAGCTTTTATTTTATTTTATTTTTATTATTTTTTTAAGTTCAATTAGCCAACGTATAGTACATCATTAGTTTCACATGTAGTGTTCAGTAATTTGTCAGTTGCATATAATGCCCAGTGATCATCACATCACGTGACCTCCTTAATGCCCATCACACAATTACCCCATCCCTCCCACCCCCTTCACTCCAACAACCCTCAGTTTCCTATAGTTAAGAGTCTCTCATGGTTTTTCTCCCTCTCTGATGACTTCCCTTTCAGTTTTCCCTCCCTTCCCCTGTGATTCTCTGCACTGTTTCTTACATTCCACATATGAGTGAAACCATATGAGAATTGTCTTTGATTGACTTATTTCACTCAGCATAATACCCTCCAGTTCCATCCACCTTGATGTAAATGGTAAGTAGTCATCCTTTCTAATGGCTGAGTAATATTCCATTGTATATATGTACCACATCTTCTTCATTCACTTATCTGTCAATGGAAATCTCGGCTCTTTCCACAGTTTGGCTATTGTGGACATAGCTGCTGTGAACATTGGGGTACAGGTGCCCCTTTGGATCACTACATTTGTATCTTTGGGACCTCCATACTGTTTTCCAGAGTGGCTGCATTCCCACCAACTGTGTAGGAGGGTTCCCCTTTCTCTGCGCCTTTGTCAACATGTATTGTTTCCTGAGTCGTTAATTTTAGCCATTCTGACTGGTGTGAGGTGGTATCTCATTGTGGGTTTTTTTTGTTTTTTTAAGATTTTATTTATTTGTCAGAGTGAGTGAGTACAAGCATGGCAGAGGGAGAAGCAGTCTCCCTGCTGAGCAAGGAGCCCAATGCAGGACTTGATCACAGGACCCTGGGATCATGACCTGAGCTGAAGGCAGATGCTTAACTGACTGACCCACCCAGGCGTCCCTCTCATTGTTGTTTTGATTTGTATTTCCCTGATGCCAAGTGAAGTGGAGCATTTTTCATGTGTCTGTTGGCCATTTCTATGTCTTCTTTGGAGAAATGGCTGTTCATGTCTTTCTGCCCATTTCTTGAATGGATTATTTGTCTTTTGGGTGTTGAGTTAGGTAAGTTCTTTCTAGGTCTTGGATACTAACCCTTTATCTGATAGGTCATTTGCAAATATCTTTTCCCATTCTGTAGGTTGCCTTTTAGTTTTGTTGACTGTTTCCTTTGCTGTGCAGAAGCTTTTATCTTGATGAAGTCCCAAACGTTCATTTTTGCTTTTGTTTCCCTTGCCTTTGGAGACACATCTAGCAAGAAGTTGCTGTGGCCTAGGTCAAAGAGATTGCTGCCTTTGTTCTCCTCTAGGATTTTGATTAATTCCTGTCTCACATTTAGGTCTTTCATCCATTTTGAGTTTATCTTTCATCCATTTTGAGTTTATCTTATGGTATAAGAAAATGGTCGTTTCATTTTTCTGCATGTTGCTGTCCAGTTTTCCCAGCATCATTTATTGAAGAGAGACTTGTTTTTCCATTGGATAGTCTTTCCTGCTTTGTCAAAGATTGGTTGACCATAGAGTTGAGGGTCCATTTCTGGGTTCTCTATTCTGTTCCATTGATCTATGTGTCTGGTTTTTTGCCAGTCCCATACTGTCTTGATCATTACAGCTTTGTAATAGAGCTTGAAGTCTGGCACTGTGATGCCACCAGCTTTGGTTTTCTTTTTCAACGTTATTTGGCTCTTTGGGGCCTCTTCTGATTCCATGCAAATTTTAGGATTATTTGTTGCAGCTCTATGACAAATGCTGATGGTATTTTGGGTGTCCAATGTGCTGTCCATTGCGCTACAGAGCCACCCTGCTGATGGTATTTTGATAGGGATTGCATTGAATGTATAGATTGCTTTGGGTAGCATAGACATCTTAACAGTATTTGTTCCTCCAATCCATGAGCATGGAATGTTTTTCCATTTCTTCGTGTCTTCTGCAATTTCTTTCATAAGTGTTCTGTAGTTTTTTTTTAAATTTTTTTGATTTTTATTTTTAAAGATTTTATTTATTTGAGGTAGAGCGAGAGAGAAAGCGGGAGAGAGAGAGAGCACAAGGAGGGGAGAGGGAGAAGCAGGCTCCCCACTGAGCAGGGAGCCTGATGGGTGGGCTAGATCCCAGAACCCGGAGATCATGACCTGAGTGGAAGGCAGACACTTAACCGACTGAGTCACCCAGGCGCCCCTGTGTGTTCTGTAGTTTTTAGAGTACAGATCCTTTACCTCTTTGGTTAGGTTTATTCCTAGGTATTTTATGGGTTTTGGTGCAGTTATAAATGGGATCAACACCTTAATTTCTCTTTCTTCTGTCTCTTTGTTAGTATATAGAAATGTAACTGATTCCTGTGCATTGATTTTATATACTGCCACATTGCTGAATTCCTGTATGAGTTCTAGCAATTTTGGGGTGGAGTCTTCTGGGGTTTTTTCCGCATCAAGTATGTCATCTGTGAAGAGAGAGAGTTTGACGATTTCTTTGCCAATTTGAATGCCATTTATTTCTTTTTGTTGTCTGATTGCTGAGGCTAGGACTTCCAGTACTATGTTGAACAACAGTGGTGAGAGAGGACATTGCTGTCGTGTTTCTGACCTTAGGGCGAAAGCCCAGTTTTTCCCCATTGACAATGATAATTCGTTGTGGGCTTTTTGTAGATGGCTTTTATGATATTGAGGTATGTTCCCTCTATCCCTACACTGTGGAGAGTTTTAAACAAGAAACGATGCTGTATTTTGTCAAATGGATTTTCTGCATCAATTAAGAGGATCATGTGGTTCTTGTTCTTTCTTTTATTAATGTGATCTATCATGCTGATTGATTTGCGAATATTGAACCCCCCTTGCAGCCCAGGAATAAATCCCACTTGATCGTGGTGAATAATCCTTTTAATGTACTGTTGGATCCTATTGGCTAGTATCTTGTTGAGAATTTTGGCATTCATGTTCATCAGGGATATTGGTCTATAATTCTCCTTTTTGATGGGACCTTTGTCTGGTTTTGGGATCGAGGTAATGCTCTCTTCATAGAATGAGTTTGGAAGTTTTCCTTCCATTTCCATTTTTTTTTTTTTTTTAAAGATTTTATTTATTTATTTGGCAGAGAGAGACACAGCGAGAGAGGGAACACAAGCAGGGGGAGTGGGAGAGGGAGAAGCAGGCTTCCCGCGGAGCAGGGAGCCTGACGTGGGGCTCTATCCCAGGACCCTGGGACCATGACCTGAGCCGAAGGCAGACGCTTAATGACTGAGCCACCCAGGCGCCCCCCATTTCCATTTTTTGAAACAGCTTCAGAAGAATAGGTATTAGTTCTTTTAAATGTTTGGTAGAATTCCCCTGGGAAGCCATCTGGCTCTGGACTCTTTCTTGTTTTTTGGGAGATTTTTGATTACGGCTCTGATTTCCTTTCTGGTTATGGGTCTGTTCAGGTTTTCTATTTCTTCCTGTTTCAGTTTGGGTAGTTTATATGTTTCTTGTGATTGAGTTCAAGTTTCAAAGCATTGTGGTCTGAAAATATGCAGGGAATAATCCCAGTCTTTTGGTATTGGTTGAGACCTGATTTGGGACCCAGTATGTTATCCATTCTGGAGAATACTCCATGTGCACTCACAAAGAATGTGTATTCTATTACTTTAGGATGGAATGCTCTGTATGTATCTGTTAAGTCCATCTGGTCCAGTGTGTCATTGAGAGCCCTTGTTTCCTTACTCATCTTCTGCTTAGATGATCTGTCCATTACTGTGAATGGGGTGTTGGGAGTCCCCTACTATTATTGTATTATTATCAGTGTTTCTTTTTCATCTTTTTTAAAGATTTTATTTATTTTTTGACAGAGAGAGAGAGAGAGCGTAGAGGGAACACAAGCAGGGGGAGTGGGAGAGGGAGAAGTAGGCTTCCTGCTGAGCGAGGAGCCCAATGCGGAGCTCGGTCCCAAGACCCTGAGATCATGACCTGAGTTGAAGGCAGACGCTTAATGACTGAACCACCTAGGTGCCCCAGTGTGTTTCTTTAATTTGGTTATTAATTGGTTTATATAATTGGCTGCTCCCAGTTAGGAGCATAAAAATTTATGTGTTAGATCTTCTTGTTGGATAGACCCTTTAAGCATGATATAGTGTCCCTCTTCATCCCTTACTACAGTCTTTGGTTTAAAATCTAATTTGTCTGATATGAAGATTGCTACCCAGCTCCCTTTTGATGTCCATTATCATGATATATGGTTCTCCATCCCCTCACTGTCAATCTGGAGGTGTCTTTGGGTCTAAAATGAGTCTCTTGTAGATAGCATATGGATGGGTCTTGCTTTTTTATCCAATCTGATACTCTTTGTCTTTTGATTGGAGCATTTACCCCATTTACATTCAGAGTAATTATTGAAAGATAAGAATTTAGTGCCATTGTATTACCTGTAAAGTCCCTGTTTCTGTAGACTGTCTCTGTTTCTTTCTGGTCTATGTTACTTTTGGGCTCTGTCTTCACTTACAGGATCCCCCTTAATATTTCTTGCAGGGCTGGTTTAGTGGTCACAAAGTCTTTTAATTTCTATTTGTCCTGGAAGCTCTTTATCTCTTCTTCCATTCTGAATGACAGCCTTGGTCGATAAAGTATTCTTGGCTGCATGTTTTTCTCATTTAGTACCCTGAATATATCATGCCAGCCCTTTCTGGCTTGCCAGGTCTCTGTGGATAGGTCTGCTGCCAGCCTTACGTTTTTACTCTTGTAGGTTAAGGACCTCTTGTCCCAAGCTGCTTTCAGTATTTTCTCTTTATCTTTGAAATTTGCAAGCTTCACTCTTATGTGTCGGGGTGTTGATCTGTTTTTATTGATTTTTGAGAGGGGTCCTCTCTACCTTTGGACTTGAATGCCTGTTTCCTTCCCCAGATTAGGGAAGTTCCTACCTATGATTTCCTCTAATATACCTTCTTCCCCCCTTTTCTTCTTCCTCAGGGACCCCAATAATTCTAATATTGTTTTGCTTTATGGTATTGTTGATTTCTCGAAGCCTCCCCTCATGGTTCATTTGTCATTTTTCTCTTTTCCTCAGCTTCCTTCCTTTCCATCAACTTGTCTTCTGTGTCACTTACTCTCTCTTCTGCCTGATTTACCCCAGCTGTTAGAGCATCCAGTTTAGACTGCATCTCAGTTAAAGCATTTTAAATTTCAGCCCGATTAGATTTTATTTCTGCACTAAGAGATTCTCTAGTGTCTTTATGCTTTTTTTCAAGCCCAGCTGGTAACTTCATAATTGTTTTCCTGAATTCCATCTGTGACATTTTACTTATATTCATATCCATTAGATCTGTGGCAGAGAGTATTACTTCTTTTTAGAAACTCCTCTTTTTAGTCATATTGCCCAAAGAAGAATAGATGAACAAGAGAACAAAATCAAAAATGTCAACCATGACCCAAGCGAAATACATACTAGACAAATCCAAAGAGTTCAGAAACCAAAAAGAAAAGGAAAAGAAAGAAAAGGGAGTTGGGGAAGAGAGAATATAATCTCCCAGGTGGACAAAACAGGGTGATCCACTTGATCCTGGGTGTATTTGATCTGTTTGTTAGAAGACACTAAATCCCAAAATTGTAAAGAAAGAAAAACTTATATGTATACAAAAATAAAATTGAATACAGTGAAAGGAAGCCAAAAAATGAAGAATATATCTATAAAATGTAAATGTGAAAAATGAAAGTTAAAAAAAGACTTAAAAACAGTTGATAAAATGAGAAACTAGTTGAATAGAAAAAAAAATTTTATACTGAAAGATAAACGAATCATGAGAAAAAACCTCGAATTCTATATACTGTTTTCCCCTAGCGCTGGAGTTTTGCAGGCCTGTATGCTTCGTAAACTTGGTGTTCACCTGTTGTTCCAGCTGGTCTTCTGGGGGAGGGGCCTGTTGGGCTGATTCTCAGGTGTCTTTGCTTGGGTGGAGTTGTACTGCCCCTTGCCACGGGGCCGGGCTCAGTGTAAGCTGCTTCTCGTTGCTCTATGTGGCTTTTGTTTCCTGAAGGCTTTCTGTGCCTCTTGAGAGGATGAAAATAAAAATGGCCGTGCTCTACTCCAGCCCCAGAGCTGAAGGATTCTGGTCCCCCCTTTTCAGTAAACCCTCAGGGATAAGCGGTCTTCCCTTTTGTGTGCGCCAAAGTCTGCAGACTCCTGCAGTGCCTGCCCTCACCGATCCTCCCCAGGGAAAGGAGGAGGGTCGCCATGGTTCTGCCCTCTGCGGGGCCTCCGCAGGGAGAGCTGTTGCTGGGTCATGCCGCTGTGCACGGTTTATGGCAAACCGAGCTGAGAGCCCCCTTCCAGCCTTGCTGAATGAAACCAGTTTCCCTCCTCCAGTGCTTGGAAATTGCCGGCTCAGGCACCCCCATTCTTTCTGTGACCCTGGGGATCCTGAGACCACACTGTCCCACCTAGAATTCTGCCCCACTTCACCACCTGAGCACCTTTCAGGCAGGGATGTCTCTCACTGGAGCAGATTCCTAAAGGTTCCGATTTTGTGCTCTGGGGCAAATCACTTTCTGGTAGCTGGCTTATGGAGGCTCCCTCCCCCTGCCATTTATTTTCAGCTATATCCCCTCCGATTCACTTCTCTGTACTAACTACCTTGCAAAAAGTGGTTGCTTTTCTATTTGTAGAGTTTCAGCAATTCTTTTCTTATATCTGAGGTTGAATTCATAGGTGTTGAGAATGATTTGATAGTTATCTAGCTAAATTCAAGGGACCATATGAAACGAGGTCTCCTGCTCATCTGCCGTCTTTCCTCCCCTTAAGCCAGTGCTGGAGCTTTTAAAAACCACTACAGACCTCTCATTCTCCAGCTTTTCCTAATAAGTTTTTGGCCAGATTCTTATTTTCTCTTGATTGTTTTCATTGCCTTAGTCAGCTGTGATCATAAACAATTGCCACTGATTGGTTTTTTTTTTTTTTAAGATTTTATTTATTTATTTATTTGAGAGAGAGAGAGAGAGAGAGAGACAGCATGAGAGGAGAGAGGGTCAGAGGGAGAAGCAGGCTCCCCGCTGAGCCAGGAGCCCGATGTGGGACTCGATCTCAGGACTCTGGGATCATGACCCGAGCCGAAGGCAGTCGTTTAACTAACTGAGCCACCCAGGCGCCCCGCCACTGATTGTTTTTGACAAATGACCCACCAGAAAAAGTGGTTCACAGGGAGCAAGTTCTGAGTTAGGTCAAGTAAAGGCAAAGCCTGCAGGTGGAGGTTCCTCGGGATTGGTCAGAGAAATCTAATAATGACAGTTGTATGGGGAAGGGGCTTTGAGGGAACTCCAAATTCACTCCAGTGACTCCTGCCTGGGTGGCTGGTTTTCACCATGATTGCAGGGCTGTCAGTTTTCAAGGCTTCTGTGGAGCTGGTGAGAAGAAAAGGGATAGGGCATGTTAAAACATCACAGAGCTCACTGATCTGAGATTCAGCTGGTATCTTGAATAAATACTCCTTGGATTGTTCCAAGCCTTTGGTTAACACTTAAGAGTTCTGAAAATGTTGATTTTGACAATGTTTTCAGATGGTGTCATTGGTTTTATCAGTGAACGGGTTTTCATAGGTCCTTACTCTACCTTTATGGAAGTGCTCACTCTCTTAACTGATTTTTGACATACACATTCACCTGTGTAATCCAAACCTCTCAACAGGTAGAACATTACATGAATCTAGAAAATGTGCTCATCATCACTTAGGCTCTGTTATAATCATTGCCTTAGAAGTTAAATTAGATACCTAGAACATAATTGTAATACTGTGTGTTCATTTAATTATTTTGTAGAAGGAAGAAGTATGACAGGTCTGCTGGGTGGTTATAATTCAGATGTATGTTGGATTAGTGCTACTTTCTGCACTTTCAACTTGCTTAGCAATTAAAAGGTTCTCAACTTAGGGAGCCAATTTTTTTGAAAATAAAAATACCATGCCACATGGCCCACTTCCCATGCCATTTTTTAGGTTGTAGAATTGGACCCTCAACAGGATTTCCCCCTAATTTTCCTAAAGAAAAAGCTCCTGGGTCTTCAGTATATTTCTGCGAATTAAGATGAGCTTTCGTTTACCTTGATATTTGTGTTATTTGAATTCAGAGAATGAGTATGTAACATTTAGACCTCCTACTTTAATTTGGTTATTTTTGTTGTGTCACACAGATTTATTCCAGAAGCTCTAATAGGGATCTGTGGCCATTTGTCAGTTTGTTGGAGGTAAAGCTTTTATTGTGGGGTTATTCCCTTTGGTAGGTTTGAGATAGTGAGATATAAATATATATATGTAGTCACTCTACCCTGTTTCCTGGCAACCACTTACATTGTTTTCAGTTTCTTTTACTAATTTGATTACACTTCCTGTTCCTTTTTCTTACTTTCAACACCTTTTGTGATTTGTTTCTTTTCAGATTTTGTTTCTCTCTTCTAATGGAATACTCTTATTTCAGAAAGATACAGTGTCATTTTACATTGTATCAAATATATGATTGAGATGTTTTTTGAAATTCTTTTGGACTGTGATGTGAATTTATTTCTGAGGCAGGTGACTTTCTAAATTCTCCAGAGGATTGCTTCTACAGTGCAAGATTTATCTTGAGGTCTTAGATTATCTTCCTCTTTTCCTTACCTTCATGAGGGGTATTTATATAACCCTTGAGTGTGAGTACAGGAAATTTTCTGGACTTAATTACAGAAGTCTGAAACCTACTGGAAATTTGTATTCTCAGCCTTATTTGCCATGATAGGGTTTTTGCCTAGGTTAGGTTTGCATGGATGGTTTGGTTTGAAAGGGAGACTTACTTACTGGTGACTTTGTCCATTCCTTATCATTGAACAGAATTTCTTAGTTTTGAATCAATTTAAGTATGTGTGTGTTGTTTTATCTCTGAGCTCCTCTCTCTCTAAACTTTTGTATACTTCCCATAGATGTTTTAAGATAGTATTTGGGGTCGGGTATTTTGAGCCTATTTCCTAGAAGTATTGCATAGTAATTAAAGTCTTAGAACCCATTTACTTTTTTTTTTTTTAATTTTTTTTTAAGTTATCTCTACACCCAATTTGGAGCTTGAACGCACAACCTCAAGAACAAGAGTTGTGTGGTTCAGCCAGGCGCCCTAAACCCATTTATTTCTTATTTTTCTTAATAGACACTAGGTTCATAGAATTTGATTAATTATAATTTTTGGTTTATAACAGTTCATCAATTCAGGCATTATATTTTTTAAGGTTTATTTATTGAAAAATTTAGTAAGCTGAGTAACCAGAATTTACCACCCAAACCAGTAAGTAGCACATTTTCTGTAACATACATCTGCGTGTTCCTCCCTTGTTGTTTTCTCCCCTCATCAAAGCTAATCACTATCTTGAATTGTTTTTATTTCCTTATTTTTTTTTAAGATTTTATTTATTTATTTGTCAGAGAGAGAACACACAAGCAGGGGGACTGGCAGAGGGAGAAGCAGGCTCCTCGCTGAGCAAGAAGCCCGATGCTGGACTCTATCCCAGTACTGTGGGATTATGACCTGAGCCAAAGGCAGACACTCAACCGACTGAACCACCCAGGCTTCCCTATTTCCCTATTTTTAAAAAATCTAATTTTGCTTATTTTTTGATGCTGCAAAAGATAATCATACTATTTGTAGTTCTACAAGGGCCTTGTATTTTCACTTAATATTAGGTTACTAAGATTTCAACTTTGTGTGGGTCTGTAGTTTATTTTTTTTCATAACTGTAAAATATTCTTTTGTGTATATTTAAAAGAAATCATACTATATTTATCCATTCTCCATTCAGTGGGCATTTGGCTTCCCCTACCACATTTAGCATTATGAGTAGTACTGTCTTATAAGTTGTATAATTGTGTGTGCATGTGTGTGTATGCTGTTATACGGTGTTATGTATGTTTGTTAGTCCAAATCTACATAAGTTCTTAGGTACCTAGAAGGGAACTTGTGGGTTGTAAAGATGGAAGTTCCAATATACAAGGTAATGGCAAATTGTTGTTGTTTTAAATTTTATTCATTTATTTGAGAGAGAGTGGGTGAGCAAGAGAGAGTGCACGAGATGGGGTGGGGTAGGAACAGAGGGAGAAGGAGAAGCAGACTCCCCGCTGAGCAGGGAGCCCGATGTGGGGCTTGATCCTGGGACTTCAGGATCATGACCTGAGCCTAAGTCAGATGCTTAACTGACTGAGCCACCCAGGTGCCCTAGCAAATTGTTTTCTAGAGAGATTATATTTGTTTATTCATACATCCATCACTTATGAAAGTTTGGGTGTTTTTTTTTTTAAAGTTTGAGTTTTAAAACTCACTTTGGAAGCCATTTGGGTCTGTTAAGCTTCTTGCAGAAGGAATTTTTTTTTTTTTTTTTTTTTAGATATTTATTTATTTGACAGAGACATAGCGAGAGAGGGAACACAAGCAGGGGGAGTGGGAGAGGGAGAAGCAGACTTCCTGCAGAGCAGGGAGCCTGATGCGGGGCTCTATCCCAGGACCCTGGGATCATGACCTGAGCCGAAGGCAGACCCTTAACGACTGAGCCACCCAGGTGCCCCTGCATAAAGAATTTTTAACTATTACTTTGATTTTGTTAATAGAGTTATAAGAATAGGCTATTACTATTGACTTAGTTTTGGTGAATAATACTTTACTTGGAGTGTTAGTCCATTTCATTAAATTTTCAAGTTTATTAGCATATAGTTGTTGGTAATGCTTTCAAAGAAACAATGTTTGCTTTGATAAATTTTTTTTTTCTGGTTTCAAATTCTTTTTCTGTTTTCAAATTCTTTGATTTCATGCTCTTTATGTTCTTGCTTTAGATTTATTTTGCTTTTTTTTTTTTTGGTAGCATCTTGAGGTGTAGAATCTTAGACGAGTCTCAGATCAATAATGAATATTTTGTGCTATAAATTTTCTTTTTCTCTCTCTCTTATTATTTTTTTGGAGAGGGAGGTAGGGGAGGGGCAGAGGGAGAGGGAGGGAAAGAGAGAGAATCTTAAGCAAGCTCCATGCCCACTTGTGGAGCCTGACGCAGGGCTCAATTTCACAACCCTTAGATATGACTGGAGCCCAAATCAAGAGTTAGACACTTAACCAACTGAGCCACCCAGGCGCCCCTATAAATACTCTTTTAAGAACTACTTTCACTACGTCCCAAGTTTTGATAATGCTATATATTCATATTCCTACAGTTTGGTGTATTTTTTATTTCCTTTGCAACTTGTTCTTTGATCCATAGATTGTTTTAGGAATGTGTTATTCAGTTTCCAAGTGTTCTTAACATATTTTCCTCTTGTCTTTATATCGATGTCTAGTTTGGTTTTATTGTCAGAGAACATACTCTATATATACTCTTTTAAATTTGTCAAGATTTGTTTTGTGCTCCAGAATATGATCTGTTTTGGGGAATTTTTATGTGTTCTTGAAAAGAATGTGTATTCTGCTGTTGTTGGGAGGAGTGTTCTGTAAATGTCAGTTTGATTCCATTGGTTGATGATATTATTTAGTTCTTTTATATCCTTGCTGGTTTTCTGTGTGATGGTGACTAAGATAGGGATATTGAAGTTCCCCACTTATTTGCAGGTTTGTTTATTTCTTTTTTCAGTTCTCTGAATTTTTGCTTTGTATATTTTGAACTTGTGTTATTTTGTGTATACACAGAATTTTTATGCATTCTTGGTAAGTGCATCCTTTTATCATTATGTAATAATACTCTTCTGTCCCTGGTAATTTTCTTGCTCTGAAGTGTATTTTCTGTGATATTCGTCAGCTATTCTTTTCATTCATGTTTGCCTGGTATGTCTTTTCTCATCCTTTTTTTTTTTTTTTTAAGCAGGGGGAGTGGGAGAGGGAGAAGCAGGCTTCCTGTGGAGCAGGGAGCCGGATGCAGGGTTCGATCCCAGGACTCTGGGATCACGACCCAACCTGAAGGCAGAAGCTCAATGACTGAGCCACCCAGGCGCCCCTCATCCATTTTCTTTTAACCTACTTGTATCATTATATTTGAAATGAGTTTCTTGTAAACAATATATAGTTGAGTCACTTTTTTTATGGGTCACTCTCCCAGTTTTATTTAGTGTATTTGCATTATGTTTACTGTAATTATTGATATATTGGGACTTAAGTGTGTCATGTTATAACTTCTGTTTGTTCCCTTTATTTTTCATTTTTCTTTTCTGACCTTTGTATGGATTACTTGAACATATTTTACTATTCCATATTTTACTATTTTCTTTATAAGGTGATTTTGAGTATATATATATATATATATATATATATATTTTTTTTTTTTTTAGCAATCACTCTAGGGAATTCTGTATGTAGACAAAACATTATATTCTACTAGTGAAGATATTTTACCACTTAAAGTGAATTGAAAATGAAATATTACCAAATTATGTCAGTTCCTTAACTCTCTCCCCTTTATAATTCAGTTTTGGTTTTTTTTTTTAAGATTTTTTTCATTTATTAGAGAGCATGAGGGAGGTTGGGGCGGGGAGAGTGGGCAGACAGGGCAGAGGGAGAGGGAGAAGCAGACTCCTGGCTGAGCAAGAAACCTGATACGGGGCTTGATCCCAGGACCCTGGGATCATGACCTGAGCCAAAGGCAGATGCTTAACCAACTGAGCCACCCAGGTGCCCTATAATTTAGTTTTCTTAAGTATTACCTCTGTATACATTGAGAACCATATCAAATAGTGTTATTTTGATTTCAGCAGTCTAATTTTAAAAACTCAAGAGGAGAAGTGTGGTCTATTTAATTTACCCATGTATTTGTTTTATTCTTCATATCTTGGTGATAATCTTTTATCTACTTTGTTTGATGTTAATATAGCTACTCCAGCTTTCTTTACATTAGTGTTAAGATGCTAACTCTTTTTCTAACTTTTTAACCTATTGTCACTTTATATTAGGCAGCATATAGTTATGTCTTAAAATTTCACAATCTCTGCCTTTTAATTGGGGTATTTAGACCAGTTATATTCACTGCAATTATTGCTATGCTTGTTCCTGTTTTTTTTTCTCTTATTTCAAATTGAGTATTTTTTGTGTGTGTAATTCTATTTTATTTCTTTCCTTTGTTGGATTATTAGTTGTTACTCTTGTTCTACTGATAATTTTAGGATTCAAAATATATAACTTTAATTTGTCATAGTCTATCCCAAGTAATATTATTCACTTCACATACAATATTATTACATCACAGCAATAATATCCATGCCATTTACTGTCTTGATCTTTTGTTCTTGTACATTTTACATTGATATATATTAAATATCAAACTGTATTCTGGTTTTCCTTTAAACAGGATTCCTTCCCTCTAGTTAATTGACACATTCATTACCTTACATATTTACCTTTTTTGTTGTTTGTTTTTGGTGAGAGCATTTTTTAAGTTTTATTCTCTTAGCAGATTTCAGTTATACAGTAGAGTGTTAGTGACTAGATCTTCAGACCTTACTCATCTTCTAGCTGAGTTTGCGTTCTTTTACAACCTCTCCCTATTTCTTGCACTCCCCAGCTTCTGTCAACCAGTATTTGTAGCTTTTTCCATTTTCTCCTCTCTTTCCAGTACTACACTTGTGTGAGATGTTTTCTTTTAGTCCCTCATGTCTTTTATACCCACTTTGATATTTTCTGTTCCTTTTCTTTTTTTATTTCTTATGGGAAAGTTCATTGAATGTATCTTTGTGTTTTCTAATTCTTTCCAGCTATGCCACATCTAGTGTTTACCTTTTCCATTGAGTGTAATAGGGGCTCTGGCCTCATCCCCAATTCTGTTTATATCTGATATTGGGAAATGGTGTCCCTGGACACCTAGCCTATGTTTTGAGAGACCAGGGATGCCTACTCTCCAGAGTGTTGTTAATGGTTCCATAAGAGGTTCTTTTGTCATGATACATGGAAGTAAGAATGTCTTTGCTATAATTCCTGTATTCTTCAGAGAATCTTCTTATTGTGTAAGTCATAGTGAGCAATGTTTTATAAGTTTTGAAGCAGTAAACAATTTTGAAGGGACAGATGTAGGGGTAGTAGGATAGATAAGGATACGGGCATTTATTTAGTCTTGTTTGCTGAGAGAGTTTATGATTTAGTAGGGTGGACCCAAGAATGTGCGTTTCTTGAGTTTTTTGGTGATGCTGATAACAGCAGGTCTGGGGAATATATTTTGAGAACTGCTGGATTAGATGCTATCTTGACTTTGGGCTCTGATTCCTTTACCTTGAATTAGGGGTGTTGTCTAGCTTGGGGATCATTTTATTAACACTTAATAAAAGTTCTATAGCAATTTCTCTTGGTACTTAAGTAGCCTGTTTAAAATCACTGCATTAATGTTTTATTTTAGTGATCATTCAGGATATGTTCGTCCAGTACCAGTGCCACGCAGTTTAAATAGTGATATTTCCTATTTTGGTGTTGGGGGCAAGCAGGCTGTTTTCTTTGTTGGACAATCAGCCAGAGTAAGTAAAAAGGTTTCTTATAAATAAAAGTTGATTAAAAATATTTTGAGGTTGATTCTGTCTAAATGTGTTAACCAGTTTAACTTTTAGGAATTTTTTAAGTACTCTTTTTAATATTTAACAGATGATAAGCAAACCTGCAGATTCCCAAGATGTTCATGAACTTGTGCTTTCTAAAGAAGATTTTGAGAAGAAGGAGAAAAATAAAGAGGCAATATATAGTGGATATATTAGAAACAGAAAGGTATGATACATTTTAACTCATTAATTATAAAGTTGTTACTGTTGGACATATGATAGAGACAAAAATTTTTTTTTCAATTTCTATCCAAGATACTTACACTATTGCTTTAAAAGTTGAAGGTATGGCATTTTCAAATTGTATTAATTTTCATCTTTTTCCTTTTGTCATGTGAATAGCAAAAAGTGACTATTTACATGCTTTTTCAGGCTGGAAGTCTTCAGGCAACAACTTGTCTCATAAAGCTAGCTTCCTGGAAGTTGCTCATAAAATAGTAAACTTTTTTCCTTACACTGAGATTGAATTTTTAAACCTTTTTTGGTCTAACAATTTCAAGTTAGATAATAAGCTTTTAGGAAATCAGAGCTCTAGAGAAATAAATGAGTGATTTATTTCTGTTAGAAATTTACATTCAGATTCTAATTTTAGTGAGCAGAATGTTAGCAAATTTGCATCGTGGTGGTGAGTATATAGTATTTATTGTATTATTCAACTTTTCTCCACTTGAAACATTTTAGAATTTTTTAAATGTTTTTTAAAAATTATTATTTTTAAGTAGGCTCCATGCCCAGTATAGGGCTTGAACTCACAACACTGAGATTAAGAGTCATGTGCTGTACCCACTGAGCCAGCCAGGCACCCCTAAAATTTTTAAAGTAATTTTGAGCTTCTTAAATTCTTTTCTGATTCTGAAGTAAGTTGTAAAAAATGTATAGGAAACTTAAATAAAAGTCTCAAATTCTGGGAAGAAATTTCTAGTTGAATTTCTAGTCTAACTTTTTTATTATATGCTTTCAGGGTTTTGTTTTTTGTTTTTTATTTTAATTCCAGTGTTGTTAACATACAGTATTATATATTAGTTTCAGGTGTACAATATAGTGATTCAACAATTCCATATATTACTCAGTACTCATCTAGATAAGTGTACACTTACCTGAAACTAATGTAATACTGTAATACTGAAGTTAAAATAAAACCTCCTTATTGGCATCTTGAGTTGGGGGTGGGGGAAGTGTACTCTTAATCTCCTTCATATACTTACTTTTTAAAAATATATTTACACTTTTGAGCCACATTTTTTAACATTTTGGGTATTTCTCCATTTCATAAAATATTTTTGTACACGTGCACTTTTAATAGGTTTATGGCAATTTGTATTGTAATTTAACTATTCTGTTGAGCATTTAACTTAAAGGATTTTATTATAATTATAAATAAAGACACTGCCATGAGTCTTTGCATAACATTTTGCCCAAATTAGTTTTTTCTTCGTACAGATTATAGAATTTTAAAAGTGTGACAATGAATTTGAACTTTTTAAATGTTCACGGTGTGGAATACAAATTGCTTTTCTAAAAGGTTAAACCCAAGTCAAATACAGTCCCCAAAGCAGTATATGGAAGTGCCTATCTGATAACTTCCTTATTTTTAAAAAGTGGAGTGGAGGGGAAGGCAGCAAAATGCTGGCAATTTGACAGGTGAAAATAATACCTTTTCTTTATTAAATGGGCTGAATATTTTTTTTGTATTTATAAGCCACTTTCTTCTATATAACGTCACATTCTCTTTTGTCCAGGAAATTTCTTCATTTTGCTCATCTCACTTTTTCCCTTTTTAAATTTGTTGCATTTATTACACAGTTTACACATCTTATTATATTTACATAATAGTATTCCATCTTTTTCATCTTATGTTACCATCCCAAAGCCCTATATGGTGTATTTGTGGAAATATTTGCCATGTCAAAACAGGTGAAAAATAGGAATTGAGAATTTAAGTGTTTCTCAAAACTGTATAGGTATGATAAAACTTGGATAGAACTATATTATCTCTTGGGTCATCATTTCTGCCATTTTTTCCTGTGATTTGTGCTTAATTTGTGCCAACAAGCATCTCATGGATACTAATAGGTCCCTGGTCCTTTTTTTTTTTTTTCTCTGACCAGTCTTTTCCAGCCTACTTTTTGGTTTCTCCAACTCTTATACACAGTCTTGTGTATAGAGTTGGTGGCTCTTGATTTACCACCAGGAGTCTTGCTTTTTCTAGGGGGCAATATATATGCCACTTAACACCAACAGTTCTCAAATTTGTATTTCTTGTCAAGACTTTTAAGATTGAGACACTGAATCAGGCTGGACTCCACTGAGGAAACAAATCATTCTAGACACTTCAAACAGAAAAGGATTTAATAAAGGGAATTAGATGATGAACTCTTTGCTCAGCCTCCTAGAAGGATACTCTGGGACACTCTGAATTGGTCTTCAAGGGATGCTGCAACATCTGCTATAATCATGAAGTTGGAGGACCACCACTGGATCAGGAATTTAGAAACCTGCCTTATCTGTGATCCAGGAGTTGGAAAAGTCTTGCTGGCGCAGTTCCTCCAACACCAAAACACAGACCTTTTGGCTATAACCGGTGCTGTATCAGTGCTAACACTTGAAGCCGGAACCTGGGTATCCAGTCGTTCAGTACCTTGCATAACAGAAAACGTTCAAGAAATCTCAGGAAATGGCCTTCGTCTTATTTTCCCCTTCTAAATTTTTGGCTACTACATCTAATTGGTGAAACCTAATTTGCATCCACCACCTAAAATGTAAGGGAGTCTGAAAAGTAGACTTTTGGCTTTCCATTCCTTGCGGTCCAGGAAGGGACAATAAAAGGTGGGATGGGGTGCTGAATACCAGCTGATCGTATCTGGCACACTCATTTCCCATTTCAGTTAGATGCCTTTCCCCAGATGTTCCATGAGTATCTCACTTTTGGTGCATCCAAAATAAAATATATCTACAAACCTTTTCTGTTCTTTCCTCTTTCCCACTTTTCCCCCAACTACTCTTTGCAATTAACAGCGTCCCCTGGCCAAGTAGTTAGTAATCGTAATCCTTGTTAATCATTCACCATTCAGTTCTTTTAACATAGTTTTTCATCTGCCCTTTCTTCCATCCATTTTCACTGCTTGATTCAGCAGATTCTTCTTTCATGATGTATTTATCATATACTTTAAACTACCTTGTTTGCCTTATACTCTCAAATCCTTCATGTTCTCATTGGGCTGGAATGTTCTAGTCATGTGCTAGGTAAATGTCACCCTCTTTTTAACTCTGTAGCTCTTGGTTCATCTCTTTATAATGGCACATTGTTTTGTAATCATTTGTTTCTCATCTATCAGAATTTGTAGGGAGGGAAGGCACTGGTCTTATTTAACTCTATCTTCCCTTGTACCCATGTTGAGTCGTATAACTTAGAAGGTGCTCGATAAATATTTGGTAATGAACCTGCATCACTAGTAAACTAATCCACAAGCTCCCAAAGTGTATAAAATATTACTTGTAGCTGTAATATTAGTGTATAGGGATGCATTGGAATGGTTTTGGAGGGTTTGTTTTTATTTTTAAGAAGTGGTAATGTATGCTTATTTTAAAAAATCAACCAGTTTCCTAGATGTAATAGTTTGGTGTGTATCCTTAAAAGCTTTTATGTATATGGCAACATACATAGTATATATATGCATGTAATTTTAACACATAAAGACTTAGAATAAAAATCGAGATGTTTGTAATTCTTATCCTCAAACACTCTTTACTCTTTCCCCTCCCCACTTCCCTTCTAAGCAAGCTATAGATAATCTCTGAAAGTGGACTAGGGTCCAGGATTATTTTATTCCCTTTTAAACACAGTGCCTTTGGGCTAAGCCACCTGGGTGCAGGCTACATCCCACTTTTCTTGAACATGGAGGGCTGGGCGTTTATTCGTTCTGGCCAAGTTAAGTGGTAGGTATCCCAAACAAGGACTCATTCCACCCTAGGGTAAGTGTCTTTAGTTTTTTTCAGCATTTTAAAACTCAGTATATATATATATTTTCTTACCTTTTCTTTTATGATCCAAAAATTGATTTAATCAGCATTGTGGTGTAGGGTACTCCTGTATATGTGCCCGTTTAGCAATCTGTATTAAAGCTGTCCTGTCCTCACAGCATTGTACGTACTCATCTGACTTGTCTTGGGCTATTTTCCTTCAAAAGTTTTTTGAAGCCTGTTTATGAAACTAAGCGAATCATATTAAAAGTTAATGTAAATGTTATTTGTATATTACAATTAAGTGTATCTAATCTGTTGTATTTATATTCACTCTCCTAGCCATCTGATTCTGTTCACATTACAAATGATGATGAAAGATTTCTACATCATCTTATCTTAGAGGAGAAGGAAAAAGATAGCTTTACTGCTGTGGTTATCACAGGAGTACAACCAGAACACATACAGTATTTGAAAAATTATTTCCTTCTTTGGACAAGACAGTTAGCGTAAGTAATTACTTGATTCAGGACATGTTGCTATGTATTCTTTTTAAGACAGAAAATATTAGAGCTACATTGAAACCTCTTGGCTGTGTGCTTTGCTTCTGTCTCATTTCCTTCCCTTAAGTGCAGTAACCAGTACTCTAAGGTTAACGTTAAAACAGTTCTCTATTCTGTAAATATTTATTGATCACCTGTAGCGTATTGCTCATTATTTGAGGGGCAGGCTTTTAAGACCTATGATAAAATTTAAAATAAACTTCAGAATTTATCAAATTCAACACCATCACTTTCATATTCCCCTTTTGTGCTTCTTCTCTATAGCACCTGTCATAATCTTGCATACCATATATTTTCATTTTTTTTCTGCCTTCCTCCATTGGAATGTCTTTTTTTCCTGCACTGCTATATCCCTAGTGTTTCCTGTTAAATAGTAGATGCTCAGGGGCGCCTGGGTGGCTCAGTCGTTAAGCGTCTGCCTTTGGCTCAGGTCATGGTCCCGGGGTCCTGGGATCGAGCCCCGCATCGGGCTCCCTGCTCAGCAGGAAGCCTGCTTCTCCCTCTTCAACTCCCGCTGCTTCTGTTCCCTCTCTCGCTGTGTCTCTCTCTGTCAAATAAATAAATAAAATCTTTAAAAAAAAAAAAATAGTAGATGCTCAGTAAATGTTAATGAGTGCATGAAGTCTATTAAAATAATATATGCAAATGTGCCTATATGACATATTAATATATTTTCAGTACATCTTTGTGTATTTATTCCAGGAAAACTTTTAGAGTATAACATATTCCATTAGAACAAATCATCAGAATATTTAATGGTTCTTAGTTTTTTTCCGTAGTTATATAGTAAATACCATTTACTGGATCACTTCAATAATTTGCATTAGTCCACATTACTGAGTCTTGCAAAAATGGGTACATCTGCACGAAATTCACTTTTTTAAATTAGATTTTATTTTATTAAGATTTTATTTATTTATTTGAGAGAGAGGGAGAGAGAGCACAGAGGGAGAGGGCGAAGCGGGTTCCCTGGAGCCTGAAATCATGACCCGAGGGGAAGGTAGCCACCCAACAGACTGAGCCACCCAGGCGCCCATAAGATTTTATTTTTAAATAATCTCTACACCCAACATGGGGCTCCAACTCAAAACCTGGGATCAGGATTTGCATGCTCCACCAACTGAGCCAGGTGCCCCCCAAATTCACATTTTTTAAAAAGTATTTTTTTCACATTTACCCAAAAGGCTATTGCACTTAATTTGAGATTCTTTATTTTATACATAAGTATATACTAACAGTTTAAATTTTTTTCTAAAAAACTAAAATTTTAATTTAATTTTTTTATTTTTAAGATTTTATTTATTTGAGAGCATGTGTGAGAGAGAGAGCATGAGCAGGGGGAGGGGTAGAGGGAGAAGCCGACTCCCCACTGAGCAAGGAGCCCGATGTGGGACTCGATCTCAGGACCCTGGAATCATGACCTGAGCTGAAGACAGATGTTTAACCGACTGAGCCACCCAGGTGCCCAGAAAATAATTTTATTTTAGAAGTACCTTTTCTCTTGTAGAATATTGATGTTTATTGACTGTAACCCAAGAATTTTAAATATAGACTTGGGAATTTTTATTCTCTAAGTCCATATTTCATTAGCTACTTTGTAATTATTTCTTTTAACCAAAGGAACTCAGTGTACATAGCACATAATTAGAATATAATCTTGCTCTAACAAAGAATAACATATTACTTTAACCATTCTTTGAAACCTATCTGTTAAGCTAATTATAACACTTTCGGAATATATTATTGTAACCTTATTGTTGATTATGATAACACTTTTGAGGTGCATGAAGAAAGATCTGAAGATTTTCAGTGATTTCCTTTTATCTCATTATTCTAAAGAGTAGCTAGGATAATTTTTTAAAATTAAAATTCATACAAAGGAACATTGCAAATTCCTATTTGAAGAGTAATGATAGATGTATGTTTTAGCCATGAATAGTCTCACCAAAATATCTTTTAAAACTTTAAAGTGGTAAGAGTTCTGAATTGGTGATTTTTGAAGGGATATATTAGTTTTGCTTTGGGAATTTGGGGATGAGATTGTCTTGATGCTGTAGGAGAGGAGGGATGAGAGTTATGGAATGATATTCTCATATTGAGGAGATAAATTTAAATCCTACATACTCCCTGATATTTAAGTCCTTTCTAGAACATTCCTGACAAGTAGAATTATAGTCTCTTGCCTTCTGGTTTTCACTTTTTTGATAAACTATACTTTTGGGAGGTGTAAACTATGTGGGCTTTTTACGTTGGAAAGGCCTGGATTGTAGTCCACCTCTCAAACTGTAGTTCTGTAACTTTAGTTAAAGTATATAACCCCCTTACATCCCAGTTTCTGTATCTATAAAATGAGGTATAGTAATACCTTCATCTTAGGATTGTTTTTACCATTAAATGGGATATACTGTATTTAAGAATGCTTAGTATAGTGGCGCCTGGATGGCTCAGTTGGTTAAGCATCTGACTCTTGATTTCCACTCAGGTCATGATCTCAGGGTTATGAGATCAGGCCCCACGTCAGGCTCCATGCCTGCTTAAGATTCTCTCTCCCTCTCCCCTCTTACCCCTGCATGCCCCCCCCCAAAAAAATGCTTAGTATAATGCTTAGCACCTACCAAATAGTAGTTATAAAATTTTTTTTGTAGATTATTTTATGAACTGTAATTTTATGAATTAAATTGAATTAAAAGTATAAAGTATTTTTCTGTATTTTAGGCATATTTATCATTACTATATTCATGGCCCAAAAGGAAATGAAAAACGTACATCAAAAGAAGTTGGACCTTTCAACAACATTGATATTGAAGTAAGATAAAATTCTTTCTTAGAATAATACAGATTATGAGGTATCTGTTCCAGTTCCAAGTGACTCTGGATAAGAAAAATCAGTAATTAGACAACCTCTCTCTCCCTGTGTTTCTCCACAGTACTTTGGCAAATAGATATTTAAGTAAAGAGACCATTGCTCAATGTATGTGGTTTTTGAGCCTTTATTTACTGTAGTACTTGATTTCTCTTTTTCCCCTGTCTTCTACAGAGCTAACATCATGTCTCAAAGCAGGGAGAAAAAGGAATATAAATGTTTCTCTTTGTTCATAGAAGTCTTATGATGATGAAGTAAGGTTTAGAAGCACAGAACATTTGAATACTGGGTTCTCAATATCCTTGCCCACACATTGGGAAGAATTTCACATTATCATTGTCCCACTTCCTACCTCTAAGCACGAAACCTTAAATGTACTCCTGAGTTATCTGTTCATCAGCTCTGCTTTGCTCTTTCTTTGCTTACATTCTGTATTTTTAGTAGTATATTATATTCCTTATTGAGATGCTACTTAATGGTTAAGCCATATATAAACATATTTATAATTAAGCTATATGATTACTTGTATAAATACAAGTTTTGCCTATTCTGTTGTTGGATCATAGTTGAGAACAAAAGTAAATTCACCATAGAATTTAATTATTTTTGTTTTATTTTTATTTTAGATTTCTATGTTTGAGAAGGGGAAAGCACCTAAGATTGTCAACCTAAGGGAAATAGAAGATGACATGCAAACGTTGTATATAAACACAGCAGCTGATAGTTTTGAGTTCAAGGCTCATGTTGAAGGAGATGGTGTAGTGGAAGGGATTATTCGATATCACCCTTTCTTATATGATAGAGAAACTTACCCCGATGATCCATGCTTTCCATCAAGTATGTTAATCTGTTATCTTAGCTACAAAATGTGAAGTTGTGATTTAGGATTGTTTAACCATTATTATTAGTTGGGCTGTTAAGGCTAGATAAAATAAAACTTTTTTCTTTATGAATATCTTAGGTATTTATAATTTTTATAATTCTTGATTTTTGTGTGTATTTACATCCAGATGAATAAAGCATTGGCTTTAAAGAACATTACATATTCTTTTCTCATGGATTTCTTACTGAACTTTTAGCTATGTACTGCATATTAATCCTTAAACATTCCCCATATTGTCTTCCCTTTTTGTAGGTATTTATCAAGAAGCTTTAAGCTTTATATAGTCATACTGGTTTTTTCTTGATGCTTTCTGATTTTTGTCTTGCTGTGGAAAGCCTTCATACACTGCAGATTATAAAAAGATCCTATAGTTTTACTTTTTAACCATTTTATGTTTAAATCTTTAATGCATTTATAATCTCCTTTTTTGTGTGTACAGTGAGGTGGGGCTTTGACTTAATATTTTGCATGTGAGTATTTGGTTTCCTGGCATCAGCTACTGAATGTTACTATTTTTTAAATGGTTTGAAATATTACTTTCATAATAATATTAAGTTCCCATAAATACATAGATCTGGATTCTTTAAGGTATTGATATATTTTATGTTTATATACATGAGTAATGATACTCCTGTAGCTTTATACCATGTACTGATATCTGTAGGGTAGGAAACTTACTATTCTTTTTTGAGAAAATTCTTAATCTTTTGCTCTTCTGGATAAATTTTGGAATCACTTTGTACATTCCCTTTAAAAAATCCTAGTGGAATTACTGAAATTGCATTGAATTCATAGATTAACAATATTAAACTTCTTCATTCAGAATACTTCCTTAGTATATTTTTAGTCTTGTGGGTTCTGGAACCAGATTTCCTAATTTAAATCCCATCTTTACCACTTTCTATTGTGTAAACTTTGACAAACTATCCTTGTCTCCATTTCTCTGTGAAATGGGAGGTAATCTCTTTCCTTGTAGAGGTGTTGTGAATGTTAGATAAGAAACTGGTACAAATGCTTAGAATAGTGTCCAGTAAGTGCTCATACATGTTATTACTCAGTGGCTGTACCTCCCATGATTTTGCTGACCCCTTTTTAATTTGACATTTGTAATTTTTCTATGTGTAGACAAAAAGATAAAGTTCTTCAAATGATATCTTAAAATAAGTTTTCTCAAAGCAAAGTGATTTGGTTTGATAGAAGGGAACTTCTTTGTGTTTTTTTGCGGGAGAAGAAGGGTTTATTTTGGGTGGGTGCCTCAATGCCAAAATAACTAAGGTGTTATGTTTCAGGATCATAGTGTTTGATCCTAATTTGTTTGGGTATATGAAAATGTATTGGTAAGAAGCATAAAAATGTTATAGGCAATTGTGCTAATTATGTGTTTGATGCTTTGTAATGTGTGTCACCTGAATCTGATCTTTGAAAAGTTAGTATTTGAAATAAAATTAAATATAGTATTATTGATTGATTTGTTCAAACTAGGCAAAGTTGTTGCTACTAGACACTGTAGATTTCCCAGGTGATTTTTATGTGAACATATTGGTTCTGACAGAATTGTGAAACTTGTATTTGAGGTACAGGATTCAAGCTTCTATATTTGTAGGGAAGAGGGATTCTACTATAGGGCATAATCTCTGTATGTGCGACCCTCTTACTCTATAAATAGATTTTAAAGATTGCAGGCTCAGTAGCTAGTGTAGTACCCCTAACACAGATTGATAAGTATATAAGTAACTATATATTGATGTAAATCAGTAACACCCATTGGTAATGTGGAACCACTTTGGAAATCTGCCTTGTCTGAGGGCAAACTAAGAGTAAAGCTATCACTAAGTTTTATAGAAAGCAGTGTGAGATATCTTATGAGCTTTTGTTACAGTTTCTCTGAAGCAACTTTAATATTTCACTTAAAGAAGTTGGTTACTCAGTGGTAAAAATTGCATAAATTTTATAGCAATAAACAATTTGCTCCACTCATGCCTTTGCTTTAGAATTAAAAGATGAAGATGATGATGATGATTGTTTCATACTTGAGAAAGCAGCAAGAGGGAAAAGGCCTATTTTTGAATGTTTTTGGAATGGACGGCTAATACCATATACATCTGTTGAAGAGTGAGTTTTGATTTTTGCTGAAATTACATTGTTTCGTAAATCGAATTTTTTACTAATTATAGTATTAATATTTTGTTCTGTTCAAGCTTTGACTGGTGTACTCCTCCAAAGAAGAGAGGGCTTGCACCAATTGAATGTTACAATAGAATATCTGGTGCATTATTCACTAATGACAAATTCCAGGTCAGCACAAATAAACTGACTTTTATGGATCTTGAGCTAAAATTGAAAGATAAGAACACCCTTTTTACAAGGATTTTAAATGGACAGGTATGATTTTAAATATCAATCTTGAATATTTGCATATGTTCTATTTTAAGTATGATGAAAGTCACAAATATGAATTTGTACTGATAATTTACATGCTTTTTATTAAATCAAAAGAATATATATAAATTTTCTTCATGAGCATTTATGTGTTGACATTACTCAAAAATTTCAAAACGATTAGACTATGTTTGAATAAAATTTACAGACTTGTTTAGATCTTAATATCAAGACCTTGACAGTGAGTAGAAGCTACAGAAGCATGTTGATTTGATGAGAGCATATGAGAATAATATTATATACTACAAGGGCTATATGTTGAAGTGCAGTATAAAAATTTGGTAGGCTTAATTTTTTTAATGATAAAGATACTGATTTTCCAATTGCAAGTTAGAAAAATTTAAGGTGAAATCATTTTTAATTTTGTCCCATTTTCATTTGGAAATGGTGTATTAATGGAGTAAGGTATATAGGAAAAAATGAATTTATTTAACTTTATGCATTATCTTCCATGAAAGCATGTAGTGTGGAGATTTTCTTCCTTACTAATTCTCTTAAAGACAGGCATTAAACAGCTTATGCTTGAGTATAAATCTCTCTGTGTATCTCCCAACAGGACAAAGAACAATAAGCAGTGACACATTTTCTTATGTTTTAGTAGAAAACACTTAGTTTTTATTTCATGTCTTAACTTTCTTGAATAGGTAATACGTATATATAATACGTAACTAAAAGGAAAAATGTGAAATGTGTTTTGTAAAGCAGTGTTTCTCAACTTCCTTCTTTCTTTCTTTCTTTCTTTCTTTCTTTCTTTCTTTTTTTTTAAGATTTTATTTATTTGTTTGACAGAGAGAGACACCGCGAGAGAGGGAACACAAGCAGGGGGAGTGGGAGAGGGAGAAGCAGGCTTCCCGTGGAGCAGGGAACCCGATGTGGGACTCGATCCCAGGACTGTGGGATCATGACCTGAGCCAAAGGCAGACATTTAACGACTGAGCCACCCAGGCGCCCCTCTCAACTTCTTTTTCATTATCATCCTCAAAGGAGCTTTTTAGACTTTTTTCCCTCTAGTCATTCCCCCCAATGATATTTACATACTGTAGATATACTGTATATATATTTATTATATATATGTATATCTGTGCTTGATAAATGGAGAGATTTTTATCACCTTGATGAGAATGTGTATGGTTCACAGCGAGGAGCCTTCTGCTTACCCCTTTCCCATAACCAGCTAGTTCTCTTTCTCGTAGGCAGCCAGTGTTCATCATTTTTGGTGTACTCTAGGATTTATACAAGGGAAGGAAAGCTTTGTTACTCGTAGTAACCATTGAGACCTTGGTTCCAAAGATGATAGCAAAGATTTTCTTTCTTAGCAATGCTTCTGTTAGAAACCTAAAATTATAAGGGCGCCTGGGTGGCTCAGTCGTTAAGCGTCTGCCTTCGGCTCAGGTCATGATCCCAGGGTCCTGGGATCGAGCCCCACATCAGGCTCCCTGCTCATGGGAAGCCTGCTTCTCCCTCTCCCACTCCCCCTGCTTGTGTTCCCTCTCTCGCTGTCTCTCTCTCTGTCAAATAAATAAATAAAATCTTAAAAAAAAAAGAAATCTAAAATTATATGGGAAAAAGCTCCAGGAACATGTTTTAATTTTTTATTAGGTTTTCTGAGGGTGGGGTATGTGGAAGGAAAAAAGGAAGGAATGACAGTGTCTCTGGTTATATTTGTTTACTAGTAGCTATATTTCATAGAACATTAAAGAATTTAATTTTTTTTTTTTTACAGGAGCAGCGAATGAAAATTGACAGAGAATTTGCTTTATGGCTGAAGGACTGTCATGAAAAGTATGACAAACAAATAAAATTTACATCTTTTAAAGGAGTAATTACACGTCCTGATCTTCCTTCTAAAAAGCAGGGCCCCTGGGCGACATACTCAGCAATAGAATGGGATGGAAAAATATACAAAGCAGGACAGCTGGTAGGTTTAACTTATTTCTAGATTCAGTTTTTAATAGAATTTGAAACTAAATTAGATGTATTAGAATTTAACAACAAAATAATGCATGTATTTGGCTCCTCAGGAGCCAGGAAAGAATGAAAAGGTCAAACTGATTTTAATTACATAATTTAACATGGCAATTTTTAAAAACCTGTTTGTTCCTCCAAAGTCTCAGCAAGGTTTTTATTTTTTTCTTACACTAAACTTTACTCAAATGCAGATTCTTAGTTTTTTTATGTAATATGAAGTAATGAGTTTTTTACTAAATTTTTATTAAGTACGTGCTGCTTGTAAATCTGCTTGTTGACTGTATTATGGAGAATGAAGAGATCTAGGAGAGGTCTTTTGTTCTTAGGGGTATTATAGTCTAAAATCAGACATAACCTACACATAAGTAATAGTAAATGAGAAGGGAATAAATGCCGTGGAAAGAGAGGAAACTGGCAGTTTGGAAGGAGAAGAGAGGATTTTCTGACTTTGGATGGGCCTGGGAGAAGAGCAAATCATGAAATTCTTTGGGCAAGAAGTGGCATTTGTACGGACCTTGAAAGAGGTAGAGGCTTGGGTGTTTGTACAGATATTACAAAGGTCGAAGGGCATCCATTTACTCTGTAAATTCAAGTCATCATTGTATATTTAAAGCTTTGGAATTGGATGTGATCACTAGAGAGGTAGTGTGTGTAGCTAGAGCCTGGCTTTTCCAACATACAGAGGGGTTAGAATGAAAAGGATGAGCTAGCAAAGGAAAATAAAAGGGATAAGCTGATGAGATACAAGGAAACTAGGAGAATATGGTATCCCTGAAGTCAAGCGAAGAGTTACAAGGAAGAGGAAGTGATCACTTTTGTCAAATTCTGTATGGTTGTTGAGTAAGGTGCTTTCTCAGAGACCGTAATCTGAGCACAGACGATACAGGTAAGTGCAGTGAGACAGCCAGTAGTAAAGTTGGATTGTCCTGCCATCTGTTGTGTGTGGAAGGAAGTAGTTTAGAAACGAGCTGAAAATGTAGATTGTGTTTAAACTCTGGTAGTCCTTGCCGGGAGTTTCTGAATTGGACTAATGAAAATTATCCTTAGATTTTTAAAGCCAAGTAAGGGAAATACCATAGGCAAGCTTTAAGCCAATTAATTTGAAAGAAATAACTTGTAAGAGTTTGTAATTACTGTTCAGTAGTCTGAAAGCAAGATTTTATGGGGAGAAAAGGGTTTGAGGTATGTTGGCTTTCATAATTGATTTTGAAGGATTTATGGACCTTTAGACAACATGCGTAGCTATGACATTTTTGTATGAAGAAGCCACTGTGTCTTTACAAAGATTTGTTAAGAGTAAGTGGAAAACTTATATAAGTAAATATAAATAAATATAACTTTATTAGAATGCTTTTTTCAGTAATTTTTCTGATAGATACTGAGTTTTTCCCTTGGGTGAAATAGTTCTTTGAAATAGTTATTAATATTAATTCTGTTTTAGTAAATACTAAAAGCCTTTTTTCTAAAAACTAAATATTAGGTCAAGACAATCAAGACACTCCCTCTCTTTTATGGAAGCATAGTAAAATTTTTTCTTTATGGTGATCATGATGGAGAAGTATATGCCACAGGAGGAGAGGTTCAGATTGCAATGGTAAGATAGCAAGTAATAAAAAATTTTTATTGAAAGTCTCTTGGTACTGCTTACTTTTGTTTAGTGCTGAAATAAAGGTACAGTATTTTATATTTTGCTAGCATTTGTTTTTATCTGTTGGATAAAGTATTGTTAGCATGAATTTTTATGTTTCTTATTTGGTCTTTTAAATAATCTGTAGAGCTTAATATCTGTATGCCCAATATTTAACAAACGTGTATGTTATTTCTCGTGTCAAAGTAATTTTGTCAAGCATTTGTAAATTTGTAAAACGTTTCGTCCACATTGGAGTAAAAATTGGGAGCCAGAATTCTTTCTCAAGAATGAATAACTCCAAAATTAAAGTGGGCTTTGTCCTTCTACCATGTTCTTGTTAATATTTGAATGATATTTAATTATGCCTAAGGAGGTTACATGAAAAATAGAAATAAACACTGTGGTATAATGTAAGAATAGCTATTATGTTTTATATACTGAGTTAGGGTAAAACATGTTTCTTCCAAAGAAACAAGTTTTCATGCAGCTGAATTTGAATAGTTTTTTTTGAAATGTTGATATAAATTTTTTATTCAGGAACCTCAGGCGCTGTATGATGAAATAAAAACTGTGCCAATTGCAAAGCTTGATAGGACAGTTGCTGAGAAAGCTGTGAAAAAATATGTAGAAGATGAAATGGCAAGGTAATTCACATTTCAAAATGCGGGATAAGAATAATAAACTAAAAAATGAATTGTGGTGCTTTTAACTACTCTTGAGCATGTTGTTATGAACACATAATAGGACATTTGTAATCTTAGATTTATATATTGTGATGAACTTCTTGCTGTTAAAAAAATGAGAGCTCTGGTTGTAAAAACAGAATCCTGTATTTGTTTTATATAAAATTTCCTCCTTTTTCTATATCTAAAGTATTACTGTTACTACAGGCACTATGAATCTGGTATGGTAGAAAACAACTTGGTTTGACCTACAACTAGAAGAAAATTGTAGTAACTGTTGAGAGGTAAAGATTAGTACAAGAGAAATAAAAGAAAGTAGAAAAACAAAACTCTTTGTAGCTCTTGTTTTATTTTTTATTTTTTTAAGGTTTTATTTATTTGACAGGGAGGGAGGGAGAGGGAGAGCACAAGCAGGGGGAGCTGCAGGCAGAGGGAGAAGCAGACTCCCTGCTGAGCAAGGAGCCTGATGCAGGACTCGATCCCAGGACCCTGGGATCATGACCTGAGCTGAAGGCAGACGCTCAGGCGCCCCGTTTGTACTTCTTGTATAGCTAATGATGCAGTCATTTTTATTCTTAGTGAATCTAATAATTCTTCTATTAAAAGTTTATCTTCTCGGGGCGCCTGGGTGGCTCAGTTGGTTAAGCGACTGCCTTCGGCTCAGGTCATGATCCTGGAGTCCCTGGATCGAGTCCCGCATCGGGCTCCCTGCTCGGCAGGGAGTCTGCTTCGTCCTCTGACCCTATCCCCTCTCATGTGTTCTCTCTCTCTCTCAAATAAATAAATAAAATCTTTAAAAAAAAAAAAGTTTATCTTCTCTTCCAAAGGTAACTTGTATCATAAAAGAGCTGAAAAACCACAAAAAAATGGACAATTCCTGGCTCTTAATACCAAGAGATTTTGTATTACTGTTTCATTAGCCACAGTAATGGTTAGGAAGGAAAAAATTTTTAGATTATTAATCATATAGAATTTTAGCTTTAACTTTTCAAAATATATCAGAAATAAGTATTAAAGTTTCCAGTGACTTCTGTTTATCTAATTAAGACCATAATTAATATAGTTCATGAAACATTAATATGCTGGTTTCGTAATAGGCTCCCTGATAGATTGTCAGTAACTTGGCCTGAAGGAGATGAATTATTGCCAAATGAGATTAGGCCTGCTGGAACCCCCATTGGTATGTTGTTGTTTTTTTCCCCTTAATACTGAAAAATGCTTTTCGTGTGCTTCACGTATTTAATATGTAAAAGACTGTGACAAATTAAAATGCAATGTTAAGACCTAGCAGGCTCATCCCTGTTTTTGGGTGTAACTAAGACATTCTTATTTTAAATTTTGGACTGATAGGTGCATTAAGAATTGAAATACTGAATAAAAAAGGAGAAGCAATGCAAAAGCTTCCAGGAACAAGTCACGGAGGGTCAAAGAAACTCCTGGTTGAGCTCAAAGTTATATTACATTGTAAGTATACAAACTAATTTGGATTTTTTTTTTAATTTGGATCTTTAATATTGTTCTTAAATGTGTAATGCAGGTTTTAATATCTTCATATAATTATTGATCTAACAAGCTGATAGACACAGTAGATTTATGTTCAGAAATTCAAATGTGTTACGACTAATTTTTAAATTGATATTTTTGTGGGGTTGTTTTTTTTTTTAACTCTATTCTGAATTTTCCCAAGTTGGTAACTGTGGACTAAAATAAGATATGGTGTATATATGCATAGGAATTTGTACTAGATAGGAATTCAGATTAGATAATCCATAAAATCTATTGTAAATCAAAAAACTATGGCTCTGAACCTGTGTGCTAGAAATACTTGCTTTAGATTATAGGCCTGGTATAGGAGAACTGGGTATTATTGCTTATCTTGTATTTCCCTAATTTGAATAATCTTGTTTGTTTCTTCTCCATTGTTTTTGTTTTGACTGCCTAAAGGAATTTTTACTTCTTATGTTTAATAATCTATTCTATCATTATATACTTGTGTGTCTCATCCATGGATTTTAAAGGCACAGTATTTTCAGTATATGTTTATTTCCAACATTTAAAAACTAGTCAGTGATCATTTATACTTATAAATGTGTTGTTAGGTGTCTCAGCATTGAACAGTTTGACTAACTTATTTTACTGAAATACTTGCATTTTTGGCCTCTGTGACACGCTACATCATATTTCTCCAAATTTGTGTGTGTTTGTGTGGCTTAAAACAACATACATTTATTAGAGTTCTGTAGATCATACATTCCAGATGGAGTTCATTGACTAAAATCAAAGTGTCAGCAGTATTGAAGGTTGCCTGGGTTGCTCATTTGGTTGGGCGTCTGCCTTTGGCTCAGGTCGTGATCCCAGGGTGCTGAGATCGAGCCCTGCACTTGGGCTCCCCTCTCCCTCTGCTGTTCCCCCTGCTTGTGCTCTCTTGCCCTCTGTCAAATAAAATAAAATCTTAAAAAAAAAGGTGTCAGCAGGATTGCATTCCTTCTGGAGGCTTTAGGGCAGCCTTCCCTTTTCCACATTCTAGAATCCATATACTTGGCTTGTGGCCCATTCCTCCATCTTCAAAGTCAGTAGTATAGCATTCTCCAGTCTCTCTGTGACTCTGACTCTCCTGCCTCCCTGACCCTGTATTATTTTTTTTCATTGAAAAATTTATTATGTTAAAATATATAAAACATAAATTTATGATTTTAACCATTGTAAGATATACAGTTCATTGGCATTAAATACATTTATACTGTTGTGCAACCATTAACCATTGTCCATCTCTAGAACTTTTTTATCATCCCAGACTAAAACAGTAGTAATAACGTCCCCATCACTCTGTCCCCACAATCTCCTGGTAATCATTGTTCTACTTTCTGTCTCTGTGACTATGATTCTTTTAGGTATCTCAATAAAATACATGAAATCATATTCTAGTGTATGTATGTACTATATTTTGTTTATCCATTTATCCATCGATGGACACTTGGGTTGCTTTCATGTTGAGGTATTGTGAATGATGCCACTGTGAATATTGGTACGCAAATATCTGTTTGAGTCCCTTATTTCAGTTCCTTTGGATACATACCCAGATGTGGAATTGCTAGGTCATATGGTAATTCTAATGTGTAACTTTTTGAGGAACTGCGATACTGTTTTTCACAGTGGCTGCAGTCTTTTACACCCCCACCAGCAATGCACAAGTGTTCCAGTATCACCACATCCTTGCTAACACGTTTTCTGGTTTTTTTTGGTAAAAGGCATCCTAATTGGTGTGAAGTGATATTTTGTGGTTTTGATTTCCCCTAATGATGAGTGAAATTGAGCATCTTTTTGTGTGCTTATAGATATCTCTATATCTTTTTTGGAGAAATGTCTATTCAGATCCTTTGCTCATTTTTTAACTGGATTTTTTATTGTTGAGTTGTAGGAGTTCTTTACATTTGGATAATCCTTATCAGATACTATATAATTTGCAAATACTTTCTTTTCATTCTGTGGACTGCTTTCTCAACCTGTTGGTGGTGTTTTTTGATGCAGAAAATGTAATTCTGATGTAGTCCAATTTTTTTTTTTTTTTTTAGATTTGAGGGGGGGGGGGGGAGGTGGGGGGGGGGGGGGGGGGGGGGGGAGGGGTAGAGGGAAAGAATCCCAAGCAGACTCTGTGGAGCCTGACATGGGGTTGGATCTCATGACCCTGAGATCACCACCTGAGCTGAAACCAAGAGTCAGACACTCAACCAACTGAGCCACCCAGGCGCCCCCAGTTTTTCTGTTTCTGCATTGTTGCCTTTGGTATTCTATCCAAGAAGTCATTGCCAAATCCAGTGTCAGGAAGCTTTTTTTGGTCTAAAATTAGTTTTATCATTTTAGCTCTTACATTTAGTTCTTTGATCCATTTTGAGTTTAATTTATATAGATCAAATTTTTTTGCATGTGGATATCCAGTTTTCATGGCACAAATAATCAGAAACACTGTTCTTTCTCCATTGAATGGCCTAGGCATTCTTGTCAAAAATCATTTGACCATACATTCAAGGGTTTATTTCTGGGCTCTCTGTAAGTCTCTTCTTATGCCAGTAGCACATTGTTTAGATTACTGTAACTACGTAGTAAACTTTGAAAGGAAATGTGAGTTCTCTTAACTTTGTTTTTCTTATTCAGGATTGTTTTGGCTGTTTGGGTCCCTTAAAATTCCAAATACATTTAGCATGGGTTTCCTATTTCTGCAAAAAATGGTATTGGGGTTTTGATAGGGATTATATTGCATCTGTAGATCAGTTGGATGTTATTGTCATCTTAACAGTCCATGAACATGATTTTGTATCGTCCAAGTGTGCTGAATTTATTTATTGACAGATAATAAAAAATAAAGTCACTTGAGGGACGCCTGAGTGACACAGTTGGTTAAACATTCGACTCTTGGTTTCAGCTCAGGTGGTGATGTCGGGGTCATGGGATTGGGCCCCATGTTCAGCTTCCCACTCGGTGTGGAGTCTGCTTGGATTCTCTCTCCCTCTCTCTAAAATAAATAAATCTTCAAAAAAGGTTACTTGAAATAATAATCCTTTTTTAATGTTGTCATGTCACCTACTTGATGTATGTTTGGTTTTGTTTATGAATTGCTGTATTTTAATTCTGTTTTTTCAATTTTTAAGTCATTTACATAATTTCAAAGTCAGAAATAAACCTTCAGAGAAGTTATGTCATCCCTCTACTCTGTTTACTTCCTCCCTGTTTAGGTAGTAATTTTATTAGTTTTTGGCTTATCTTTCCTGTGTTTCCTGCTATAATGCCGAGTAGGAACAAATATATCATTTCTTACCCTTCCTTACAAAAAAGGTAGCATATTTTATGTGTGTGTGTGTGTGTGTGTTTTTACTCCTTTCTCATAACAGTAGGTCATTAGATCTTAGCAATTTGTGTGTGTGTGTGTGTGTTTTTACTCCTTTCTCATAACAGTAGGTCATTAGATATTAGCAATTCTATATAAATAAACTGTGGTATTTTAGTCTTGAAAACTCTTAAGGAAAATTATTTTTAATATCAAAAGAAAATTATCTCTAATCTTTTGTACCAATTAATCTTATTCACAGATACATTTTTAAGAATTGAAATAAAGGAATTTTAATGAGCTGAATGAGTAATTTTCATTATGCTGTTCACTTGCATAGGATAGCTTTAGATCCTTTGATGAAGTTTCAAAACAATTTCTAAAAATGTACAACAAATAAAGATATTTGATGCCAGTGTGATATTTCATATTCATGTTGTGTATTCAGTTTCTCAAGGTATAAATATTTCTTTTTTCTTTTATTAAGCTTCAAATGGAAATAAAGAAATCATTTCACATATTAGTCAACATGGAGGAAAATGGCCTTACTGGTTTAAAAAAATGGGTGAGTTATTATTCTGAATGTTAAAAATTATATCAGTATTATGTTGACTTGATCTTTAATTTCTTCTTAATTTGTCCAGAAAATATTCAGAAGTTGGGGAATTATACATTGAAATTACAAGTTGTATTGAATGAAAGTAATGCAGACACTTATGCAGGAAGACCACTACCATCAAAGGCAATTAAATTTTCTGTTAAAGGTAAGTGAAACACTATATACCTACATATTATACTAAAGGTGGCATTTTAAATAAAGGGAGAATAGATAGATAGGTAATTCAATAAAAGATGTTTGGCCAATTGTGACCATCATGATCTTAAAATTAAGGCTTTATGATTCTGCTTCATAATCGTATTTCTTTAAGTTTTTATTTAAGTTACAGTTTTAATATGCAGTGTAATATTAGTTTCAGGTGTACAATACAGTGATTCAGTACTTCTGTACATCACCCGGTGCTCATCACAAGTTTACTCCTTAATCCCCATTTAATCCATCCTCTTGCCTATTTAACCCATCCTCTTGCCCCCTCCCCTCTGGTAACCATCAGTTTGTTCTCTATAGTTAAGAGTCTCTTTCTTGGTTTGCCTTTGTCTCTTTTTTCCCCTTTGCTCATTTGTTTTGTTTCTTTGATTCCACATGGGTGAAATCATATGGTATTTGTCTTTCTCTGACTTATTTTGCTTATTAGCATAATGTAATCCCTAGCTCTGTCCATGTCATTGCAAATTCATAATCATATTTCTTTAAAATTTTTGAAGGGATCATCATTTACTTCTCTTGTTGCTGGTAACATCTAAAGCTATTCTGATTCCTGACTTTTGTATGTGTGAGCTGTTCTGCCCACCACCTCCATCACATTCTTCCCTTTTCCCTGATGCCCAGCTGTTTGGAGAATCTCTTTTTGTTCTACTTTCTGAAATTTTAAATTCTAGGAATTTTTCTTGAATCACTTTGATTTCCTACTCTGTTTTCTACATCATCTCGTATTAAGACAGTGGACATCTTGACTGGTGTACTAATATTCTTTTTTTCTACTTTCTTATTTTCCTGTGTTATGGGAGATTCCTTTAACATGACATGCTACTACACTTTCTATTGAATTTTTCCTTTCTGCTGTCATTTTTTATTCTTTGGCTATTCCCTTTTCAAAGCTTCTGTGCCTAATTCATGAATTCAGTGTCTTTAATAATTCTCTGAGGGTATTAGTGGTCTTTTTTGAAATATTTAAACTTTTTTATAATCTGTTTCCTCCATGTTGGTTTTTTTTATGTTTGCCCTTTCATATAGTAGATGCTCTCTTACATGTCTGGTGATTTGCTTACATTTAATCATAGGACATTTGAAAGCTTTTCTTTCATTTGGAGTGATTATGGGAATTTTTAGCTTTTCTCTTTTGGGCTGTCTAGATTCCCTAAAGTAGAGCTTCTGGTCTTCTGCTAGGAGGGTAAACACCTGACTGCCAGCATTTGGGGAGCAAGCTGAGGAAGGCTGTTGGGGGGTCTCATATCTACTATATAATCTTTTACTTGGTATTTTCAGCAAACCGTGACACTTTTAGTAGTGCTTTGTCCCTCACTTCTTAGCCCTACTTTTTTTTACCTTCGTCAGAGAATAAGCCTTCTGTCTATTGCTGGGGCTAAGGAAGGCAGTTGACTGGTTCTGTGTATTGAGGGATGGGGATCTAGGGAACTCTTTTCTTTCTTTTTTTTTTTTTTTTAAAGATTTATTTTAGAGAGGGAGAGCGCACAAATTGGGGGGAAGGGCAGAGGAAGAGACAGAATCTTAAGCAGACTCTGCACTGAGTGTGGAGCCCAACACGGGGCTGGATCTCACGACCCTGAGATCAAGACCTGAGCTGAGATCATAAGTTGGACAGTTAACCAACTGATCCACCCAGGTGCTTCTACCACATTCTTTTAATAGCTGCAGAACACATTCCATAGTATAGACATGCTATAGCTGAAGCAATTTTCTATTAATGAACATTTAGGTTGTTTCCAATTTTTTGGCTATTACAAACCATGTTTCTATATGGAAAAAATTTATGCTGTTTTGTGTACATGTGCTAGAAATTCTCTAGGGTGGATAAAAAGTAGAATTGCCAAGCTGACATGTATATGCCCTAACATTTTAAATATATATTTGCTCTTCCAAAATGTTGTGCCAGGGTACCTTCACCAACAGACCATGAGAGTTCTAATTTCCTTATGCTCATTCCTGGCCAGTGTATGTATTTATCCTAGTTGGTGGTTAAATTATTTATTAGATTTTGCACCTCTTCTCACTTTTCTTGGGCTCCCTATGTCATCTGTGAAAACCTATTCATTTGCTGTGCCCATTTTAACAGTTTAAAGCTGTGGTTCTCAAATTTGACTTTCTATCTTAATCATCTGGAGAGCTTTTTAAGACACTGGTCTGTGGGATATCACTCCCAGAGTTTCTGGGTTTGAGTGAGCCCTAGAATACACGCTTTTAATAATTTCTCAGAGGATGGCTAAAACTGACTAGAGAACACACTTTAAGAAGAACTGGTTTATAGAAAGTTTTTATGTATTCTGGATTTTAATCCCTTGTTGCAGTGTTGTACATATTTTCTCCTATGGAACATCTCTTTTAACTTTGTGTATTTTAACTAATAAGATATTTTAAACTTTATCAAATATATTCTTTCATAGCTGTTGAGTACAGTAGTCCCCCTTGTGTGCAGGGGGCGTGTTGCAAGACCACTCCCAGTGGTTCTCTTGAAACTGCAGATAGTACCAAAATCCTATATATACTATTTTTTTTCTGTATATGCATACTATAATGAAATTTAATTTATAAATTAGGGACTTTAAGAGATTAACAATAATAATAAACTAGAACAATTATAACAATATACTGTAATAGAAATTATGTGAATATGGTCTTTTTCTTTCTTAAAATATCTTATTTTACTACTATACTTACTCTTCTTGTGATGACGTGAGGTGATAAAATGCCCATCTGGTGAGATGAAGTGAGGTCAATGACCTAGGAATTGTAACATAGTTTTAGGCTACTGTTGACCTTCTGACAGTATATCAGAAGTAGGATCATCTGCCTCTGGACTACAGTTAACCACAGATAAGGTGTGGGGGGCTGATATTATGTTTTGCCTTAGTTTTTCCTATGATAATGTTATAAACTTATTCTTTATTATATTCTAATAATTTCATAGTTTAAAAACCTTTTTTTCTTCCTCTAGAATTTTACTTTTATGTATAGTGAGATAAAGATCTAACTTTTCCGAAGTGGCTTATAGATATAATTTATATAAGTTTCTCACAGATTTAAAATGCCATCTTTATTGTAGTTTAGGTTCCTGTATATAAAATATGGCTGTTTCTGACCTATAATGAATTTGTTTCTCATGTTTACTTTTTTTTTTTTTTTTTTAAGAGGGTAAACCAGAGAAGTTTTCATTTGGTCTTATGGATCCTCCTTTTCGTGTTGGAGTCCCATTCAATATCCCTCTGGAGTTTCAGGATGAATTTGGTCATACTAGTCAACTAGGAAATGATATTCAGCCAGTTTTTGAAGCAAGGTAATTTGAAGGATCAACCTATATGTGACTTTTCATATTTACGAAGCATTGTCTTTTTTAGCTTAAATTATTTATGTGTTTAACTTCACATTTGTCATTTAAAGTCTTTAGTGTGTTTTATAAGATCTGGGGGATTTATTAAGCCCTAAGCTATGCTTTGTGACTAGAGTGTCATATATAAAGTGCTTCACTAAAGTTTATTTTGACTGAATTTGCTGTGAAAGTTGTTTAGGTGAGACTGATAGACTTCATTTTGTTTTTTTTTTTGCAAGTATATGAAATTAGGACTACTTAAACTTAGTGGTATTGCTCACTCTAATAGGTTTTAAAACTGGTAGTACAATTTATTTTGATTTGTTTTTAAAACCATAACAATAAAGTTTATGGTTTCCATAGAAATTTGGGTCTTTCCATAGACTTTACCTTTATTTAATAGTTCTTTAGAGTATTGTGATTGACTTATGTTAAGAAATAACTCTGAGAAACTTAACAGTGTTGTCCACTGATATGGTTGAGGGTGTTCACTATTTCCCGTTATCTTTTTAAGGTGCCTTGGGAGAAATTCTTGTTCATTCTGAAGAGCATGAATGCTAAGTGTTTCTTTTTTGCATTAGCTGCCAAATTGGTCTTTTTGAGCCCACTTTTTATGTATGCTTTCTTCTGTTGTCTCTATGTACTTTTTCCCCTCGTGTTGTAATCATTCACTCTTTTTTTTATTCTTTTTTAAAGGGTCTGTCCAACAAGAAGATCTAACAATTGTAATTGTTCACTCTTAATCATCTGAGCATGTGCTATATTCCAGGCACTTGCTAGCTAGACCTATAGAAGTGATTAAGAACATAGTATTTGTCTTCTAGAAACTCACAGTGAGATAGTTTAGTGATTAGATTTATAGCATGGTTAAGTTCTTGGAAAACAATACATAGTTACAAAATTTTTAAAATGAGTTGCAAAAAGTGATTCTTTTGACCTATTGCATTCATTTGAATATTAAACAGTAATGGAATAGTTGAACACTTGAATGTGTTTGTTTAAAAATAAAACACTGGAAGTATCCCTTCTAGTCACAATTGGAAAAATATTAGCGCATTATTTGATACCTATTATTGATTATAACTCCATCATCCTATCCTTGATAGGATATTCTTACATGAGAAGTCTCTGTCACACGTACATATTTATATTTTGGGTTTTGAACTTAAAAAAAACCCTGGTGGCATGGCTGTGTGAATTTATCTTCAACAAAGACCATTTCCTTAGTGGGTTTCTTTGTTTTTTTTTTTCAGTGTTATGTGAATTAAAAAAAATCATTCATGCATGTAGCTTTAGAGAGTCAAGTAGTTTGGTAAGGCTTATTATAAAAGAACAGTTTCTCCTCCCTCTGCCCTCTCTGCCCTACCCACAATCCACTTCTCAGAGAACCCCTTTCGACTTTCTTATTTGAATCTACTGGTAACTACTGCCATATATCTAAATTTTATATTGCTATTTCTTCATTCTTCAGTTTTAGGCATTCTCTCTTGATTTAATGGCTATAGACAATGACGTATTCTCTTAATACCACTTCTGTTACAAATAAGCTTCCTTCCTGTTCCTCTGTTCCTCAATAAAGTTTATATTGTGGCTTGGTCAGTATTTAGTCCTTGCTTTATTGCATTTATGTAAATACTAGTCACTTACTTTATTGTACAACTTTGTTGCTACTATACTTTTTTCTTTGCTAAGTTTATGACAGATTAAACTCTGCCAAATTGGTCTCTTCTTATGATGTTTTAAGTGCATAGATAATCTATCAGTTTCATATTTTTGGAGACATCTCTGTCATCATTGTTTGCTCTTTCTGAGGTCCTTATTTTTTGGTACCGAGCCTTCTGGATGCTTCTCTGATTTTCCTAATTTTTCTGTTTTTCTTTTTGTGTTTCTACTTTTCTTTCTGACAGATATTTTTCAACTTTATCTTTACAACCTTTCCATTGGGTTTTTCCTGCTGCTCTATTTTTTTTTAGGATTTTATTTATTTGTTAGAGCACAAGCAGGGGGGAGCGGTAGGCAGAGAGAGAAGCAGGCTCCCCACTGAGCAAGGAGCCCAGTGCACGGGACTCGATCCCTGGACTCCGGGATCATGACCTGAGCAAGCCAAAGTCAGTTGCTTAACCGACTGAGCCACCCAGGCGTCCCCCCTTGCTGCTCTGTTTTTAATATCCCAAGAGTTTTTCTTGGTTTTCTGAACCTTTTTTTTGTAGATCTTGTTCTTATTTTATGAACGTAATACGTTTTGTCACTGTTTGCTCTTTCTGAGGTCCTTATTTTTTGGTACTGAACCTTCTGGACTGCTTCTCTGATTTTCCTAATTTTTCTCTTTTTCTTTTTGTATTTCTACTTTTCTTTCTGACAGATATTTTTCAACTTTATCTTTACAACCTTTCCATTTGGCTTTTCCTCCCCCATGGTGTATCTTTTACTTTTATTCCCTCATCTTACCCCTTGACAAGAGTAAAATGTTTACACTGTAATGACCTACATGTGGTCACAGGCTATTTAGGAATGAAATTGCTTATGGTAATAGATTAGGGAATCTTTAGTGTATATTTTAACGAGGTTACATCATAATACTGTACTTGATTATTTAGACTAAAATTGCTATTTAGTTTAATAAGTGCCAGAAACTCTCTAACATCTCACTGGATAAAAGATTTGGGAAAAAAAAAAAATACATGGCGAAGTCTGAAGATTTCCCTAAACCTGGCCTATTTGGATATTTCCTTTTCTTGACCTATGTGCATGGTCTAGCATTTGGTTATTTCCTGCCTTGTATCTTATTTAATAAATGAAGCTTTATATTTTATAATTTATCATTTACAATGTTTGGCCCAGTGCTATCACTTACAGATCATTTGTCTTTGTAAAAGAAGTTCTTGGGAATTTTCTCCTATTGAATTATTTATTCTATTTTTTAAAATACTATCTTATTAGAAAAGTAAACATGAGAATGGCATATGAGAAGGTTACACATTTGCAACTTATTTATAGGTAATGGAGGGGAAGTTAAAAAATAATTTGTTTTTTTCCAGTGGTTTATCTTTACATTATGAAGAAATAACCAGAGGACCGAATTGTGTGATTCGAGGTGTTACAGCTAAGGGCCCTGTAAACTCTTGTCAAGGCAAGGTAAGCATTGTACATAAATGTTTTAATACATGCTTATTTCCTGTATGGTAAAAATGAAGTGGAGAATTTAAAATGGGATGGGTTAGCCTGGTGATGGGTATTAAAGAGGGCACGTCCTGAATGGAGCACTGGGTGTTATACGCAAACAATGAATCATAGAACATTACATCAAAAACTAATGTAATGTATGGTGATTAACATAATAAAAATAAATAAATAAAATTGGATGACATATTTTTCTAACAGGATGACAATATGGGGTTCCTAAGAATTAGGATCATGTCACTAAACTTACCACTTACATCTCTAAGGGAAACTAGCATGTTTGCTATTGTGTAACATTTATGAATTAAATATTTTTTAAGTGTCTTCATCTTCATTCCATTCTTTTCACATTCAGAGTTATTTTATCAACAGTTATCCAGTATTAGGTTTCTTTTTTCTCTCCAACTTTTAAAAATTTTTGAATATTAATTTTAGAACACAAAAATATGAGAAACTTTAGCTCACATTTATGAACATACTGGGTTTGGTATTTGGACAAAGGAAAATGTTTTGGGAGGGATAAAGTTAGGGAAGGTAAAAATATAAATTCCAATAAGGTAATTTTTCTATCAGGTATATAAAGTAGCTAGTAGATTTACATGACTAAAGGGAATTCTGTGGTTAATAACAAGTAATATATAACTTTTCTTCACTGCAGCATTAACCTACAAGATATATTCAAAATTTTTCCATCAAAATGGCATTTAATTAAAAATAGAGCATATGAATTTATGCTGCACTGCATTGTATAATGAAATCAAATTAAAAGTCAAGTTCTGTACATCTTTCTGAATTCAGAGTTTCCTGGAAGAAGAACTTGAAATTCAGGGAAATTTGACTTTAGTAAGATAAGCTTACTAAAAATCTAAAATGATTTCTAGATTTTTTAAAAAACTTTTTTGAAATAACTTTATATTTACAGAAGAGTTAGAAAGATAGTATAGAGAGTTTGCATATACTCAGTACCCAGCTTCCTCTATTAATATCTTCTATAACTATCAAGTATTTATCCAAACTAAGAAATTAACATTGGTACAATACTATTAACAAAACTGTGGACTTTATTTACATTTCACCAGCTTTTTTTACTAATTAGTTTTCTATTCCAGGATCAAATCCAGAATACCACATTGCATTTAGAGATTTCTAGATTTTTGGCATTTTATATTTCACTATTTTCCATATTTTTTATAATGCCCATCTTGATTCTGATTATTCAAAGTTTATTCCTTTTGAATTTGAAGAGGCTATTATCTGTAAAGAAGCAATATGAGTCCATTTTTTCATCTATATCTCTTACATAAATGATCATGTTTCTCAATATAAATTTGCTGAATAGATTAATGTTATGGAAATGAAAAGCAAAAATAAATCAGAATTGAGTTGTTAAACTACTGAGCTATTTAGGACTTGGATTTAATTAAAATAATTTTTTTCAACAGAATTTTAATTTGAAGGTTATTCTGCCGGGTTTAAAAGAAGACACACAGATTTTAAAAATTAGATTACTACCAGGTAATATTTTAAGAAATATTCCTAATATTTACCTTTAAAATAATATTCTTATTATAAAATATAAGATGAAGTGTTTTTTGGCTTGGTTATGGTGTAAGTCTTGAAAATACATTTGAATGTCAAACCACTGACAGAAATGACTAATTGAAAAAACAGGAAAATGTGTAGGAAGACATTAGTGAAGTTCTAAAAATAATCAGGAGAAAAGTGTGAATGTTGAGAATGTATTAGGGAACAACTCTTAAGAGATACACTAATCAGGCTTATATTAGAACTGGACCTGTCTTTAACTTTTCCTGTATAACTGTAAATGTTTCATATCTTATGAAAAGTTTCTCATGCATTTATGTTAACTTGATAATGACTTATCAACTTCGTAAGGAAGTTACGTTAAAGTAACACAGGGTAGGAAATGCTGGCTAATTTGAGAGGCAGTCTGTCATATAGGTTCAAAGAATACATTCTGATATCTCTTCTGGGTTTGAATTTAAGCTGACACTTAAGAGCTAGGTAAACTTGTCCTGTACCTCAGTTTCCTCATGTGTAAAATGAAATAATATCTACTTTCTCACAGTTGTTGTGAGGATTGAATGAGTTAATATAGGTAACCCTCACTTTGCAAGATTTTGTGGTAACTGAATGGAGGACGACACAGTTCCAATGTGCATGAGTTCTCCTTAACACAGTACTATGCAAAGTGAGAACTGCATGTGCTTGTAAAACACAACAGTGCTTGGTATGTCAGTTTTAGCTCTGTTATTAATAATACTATAATCATACCTTTGTCCACATATGACCTTTTGTATTGTTTTTAAATGAAATGATACACAGTAGCTATGTCCTTTCACAAATTCAAGTTGTTTGGTTTCCCTCAAGCACAAATTGATAAAAGATGTCAAAATTAGCACATTGGTAGAAGTATAAGAATAAAATTGTTGAGGCACCTGGCTGGCTCAGTTAGAAGAGCATGTGGTTCTTGAATCTCGGGGTCATGAGTTTGAGCCCCATGTTGAGTGTAGAGATTACTTACATACATACTTAAATACACACAGAAGCAAACTTAAAAATTGTTACATACTAATAAACACAATGCTTTTATTTTAGAGGTTAGCTAAAAGGTATAGATTTGGGTAGTGAAATTCTTAATAACCAGGTAGTTTGACATTGTTTTGAATTTGAGAATGAAAATTGTAAAGTAGGAGGTAGCATGGTATAATGATAATTGTCAAGAGGTTTCAGATTACTCAGGACATTAACCTGAGCCTGCCACTTACTAGTCATATGACCTGGACAAGATACTTAATCTCTCTGAATTCGTTTCGTCATTTACAAAATGAGGATGGTAATATTACCCTCTTCATTAAGATCATTGTGAAGATTATATAGTGCTTAAAACTTGACATGTTGCTTGGCAACGTAGTAAAAAGTAAATAATAACTAATGTTACTACAAAGTAAGTGTTTTCAGTAACTGTTCTTTTTGTGAATTTTTGTTACTAGCATTTAGCATAAATTGTATTTAAAAATATCTGTTTATAGAGCACATCAAGGCATATTGCTATAGAAGTGTGAACTCTGATTAATCTCAGAGGAAACTTGTGTAGCTTGCTTATAACATCAAAGTCGTGGGCAGTCAAACAAGTAAATTATTTGGTTATATCATGACATGCACTGATCCTTTGAACACTTACCTAAAATGTGTGTTTTCTCTTAACATATTTTTGAGAAATCAGTCATTGTGTAAAGTTAAAGTGAATAAATAAAAAAGTATTTTTAAAAAACTTCTCTTCTTGAATACTTTTTTCCAGGATCTCTTTTAAGGTTTTACACCTTGAGGTGATTTCTAGCATTAGTCACAATAATGTCATAGCTTGTTGGGTAAAACTAAGTCTAGACATCAAACATTTTACTCAGTTGAGACAAATCTGGTCATTTATAGAATCTGTGCATTTTAGAGATAGAAATGGTTAAACATGGGTATTGCTTATTTTTTTCCTTTCTTAGCATTAAGATACTAAAACTTGAAATGTTAAAAGCTTTTTTTCCTTGCTGTTTCAATATTTCAGTCTTAGAAACTTGAATCTGTATTTCATTATATAATTCTCTGGTAGGTCCCCCTCATCGATTGAAAGTGAAACCTGATTCTGAAATTTTAGTTATAGAAAATGGAACAGCTTTCCCATTTCAGGTAGAAATTTTGGATGAATCAGACAATATAACAACACAACCAAAATTGATTGTTCATTGTAAGGTAAGTTATTGTAAGATAAAAATACGTAGATTTTACTTTGAGTAATCTGGTAGTAAATGGACATAACTATCTCTTAGCTACTTTATAGTGAGATTTATATCGTATTTAGATCTTTAATGATTAGTCCATGGAGAAACTTGTGGGTATCTCATTGCCTATACTTTTTGGCCAATAAAGGCATCATCTATACCAAGTTCCATAAAGAAATTCATAGAACATTCCCCCCCCTCCTTTCTTGATCCATTTCCCTCAATTTAGCTGAAGTATTTATGAATAGAATGATAGAAATGTCTTTTAGGGTTAAGGATGCGTAGACAAATGAAGGTAAGTAAAAGAGCACAAAAAGGAAGGGAAAACCCAAATACACAAAGTTAAAAAAAAAAAAAATAGTGGTTGAGGAAGTTGGTGTTTCAGAAGACATAAATTTTAGAATTATAAAAAATTACTCTTTTCATTCAGAAATTGTCTAGAATATTGGTGAATTCTATTTTATTTTTTCCAGTTTATAGCCAGAAATAGTAGCTGTAGTGGATTATTTGAAAATTTAACAGTTATTGAATAATTTGTTACATTTGATTGGGGTCTTAAATTATTTTGTATGTTTTCAAAAGTTTTTAGGTGCTCCAAATCTTCCAATCTACGTTGTAGATTGTAGCAGTTCTGGAACCAGTATTTTAACAGGATCTGCAATTCAAGTACAGAACATTAAAAAAGACCAGACTCTTAAAGCAAAAATTGAAATACCTGTAAGTTGTTGTTATTCATTGATTTTATATTGTTTTCATACAAATCTTTCATAACAGCTTTATAGTATTTTATGTAACATTTGACTTTTAAAAATGAGGTATCTGTGGTTCTTTTAGCTAAAGTAAAAAAAGGCAACATGAAATGGTATAGTAACATTTTGTATTAGTAATTTTCTTAATTAACCCTTTTATAGGGGCACCTGGGTGGCTCAATTGGTTAAACGTCCGACTCTTAGTTTTGGCTCAGATCATGATTGTAGGATCCTGGGATCAAGCACCGCATCAGGCTCCATGCTCAGTGTGGAGTCTGCTTGAGATTCTCTCTCTCTCTCTCTTTGCCCCTCCCACTCATGCTGTCTCTCTCTCTCTCTCTAAAATAAATACATAAAATCTTTTTTAAAATGTGGCATTTATATGTCAGTTTTATTTTTTTGTTTCTTATAGTTTATACTGTTTCTTAGAAAGTCTGGTAAACCACCACTGAAGGACATATAAACAATTTATATGTATAATTTAAAAAATAAATATGTGATTAGTATTTTCATGTAAAGAGATTTCTGTGGTAATGTACTAGTAGGATACTTGTTACTGGATAAATACATCATGGTGGAAGGTGAAGCCAGCCTGGAGGAGGGCAAGCAGTTGTTGTGAGCAGTTGCTCTCCTAAGATTGCAAAATGGGACAACAAATAGTTAAGGAGAATATTTAAATGTAATTTCTTCATTATTGATATGGTAGATGATGAATAACCTAACCTAACCAGTTGGTTAACTGATGCTTTCCTACTAATTATACATCAGTTAACATACCTTGAGCTTCAAAAGGGTAAAAGACAGCTTTTATTTTTTTTCACTAGAATGAGATGACTCTTGACTTCATTCCACTTCTTATCAAGCTGCTTATATTGATAACCTTCAAATCCCTCTTACGCACTTTTTTTTTGTTATGCATTTTTTAATTTCAGTAATGTGGGCAACTTGTTTTTGAGCATACTCTCTTGCAAAAGATCAGGAAGATTCAGGAAGGAAAGACTTAGAGTTAGGGAGGAATCTGGGTTTGGAAGCAAAGAGTAGTGAGCATCAGGAATTACGTAAATTCTATAGAACAGTGACAGGCGGAAGACCGAGAATCTAGATCAATTAGGACAAAGATCAAAGTATACCTTAAAATACGCAGTTAGAAAATGTTAATCCGAAGGCAGCAACTGGAGTTTGAATCAGGTAAATGCAATATGGTTATTTATCAATAAGGGTGGGTTATTTACCTAATATTTGGTGAGGTAGGAATTTTATGAAAGTCATTAGTCATGTAGATGGGCTTAGATAGGAATGTTTGCAACTGGATAACAAAGGAGAAATGGGCTAAATAGATGTAAAGGTATTTTAGGCTTAGGCTTATTTTGAATTTTGTGTATCCTGTGGAATGCACTATAACCTAGATTATGAAATAATGTAATGTTTTAATTTTTTGTGCCTTTAAAATCGATTTAGTATAATACAGCTCATCCTTACTAATATGTGGGACATTGATGTGCCCATAATAAATTATAAATGTGCCAGCTCATCTTTCAGGGCATCTACAGTCCTCATTTAGCTATAAAGAGCCTTATTCACTTACCCTAATGTATTGTTTCAGTGTAAATAGTATATTTTATGTCAACTATTTGTCTCTGATTTTATGGGAAGTTCTTAATTTCTTACATCTTTATTCTTTTTTTTTTTTTTTTTTAAAGATTTTTTAGATTTATTTTCTGACAGAGAGAGACACAGCGAGAGAGGGAACACAAGCGGGGGGAGTGGGAGAGGGAGAAGCAGGCTTCCCGCTGAGCAGGGAGCCCGATGCGGGGCTCGATCCCAGGACTCTGGGATCATGACCCGAGCCGAAGGCAGACGCTCAACGACTGAGCCACCCAGGCGCCCCTTACATCTTTATTCTTATTAATAGGTGCTAGTTACTGAATCTGTCTGAATCTGTGATTCCAAAGAAGAGGAAGAGAATCATTTTAAATCCAAATATGCTAGTTTTTGGCTTTAAGGATGTGGCTTATGGGGGCGCCTGGGTGGCTCAGTTGTTAAGCGTCTGCCTTCAGCTTAGGTCATGATCTCAGGGTCCTGGGATCGAGCCCCAGGTTGGACTCCCTGCTCTGTGGGAAGCCTGCTTCTCCCTCTCCCACTCCCCCTGCTTGTGTTCCCACTCTTGCTGTCTCTCTCTCTATATCAAAATAAATAAATAAAATCTTAAAAAAGAAAAAAAGAATGTGGCTTATGCTTACAACTTGATAGTATAATATTAATAGTATAGTGTCTTCTTAATGCCAAAACCTATGAACGTTGACAGCGTGTATAAGATGATCTTCCATAGTATTGGAAGTAAATCCTTAAGCAATGTAGAAGACTCACCATTAAAGCCCCAAAATAGGGGGAGCCTGGGTGGCTCAGTCGTTAAGCGTCTGCCTTCGGCTCAGGTCATGATCCCAGAGTCCTGGGATCGAGCCCCGCATCGGGCTCCCTGCTCAGCGGGAAGCCTGCTTCTCCCTCTCCCACTCCCCCTGCTTGTGTTCCCTCTCTTGCTATGTCTCTCTCTGTCAGATAAATAAATAAATAAATAATCTTTAAAAAAATAAATAAATAAAGCCCAAAAATAATTTTCAAAAAGTGCAGATGTCATTCAATATATTTTTGTGTTTTTCTCTTTCCCTAGAGTTGTAAAGATGTGGCACCCGTGGAGAAGACTATTAAGTTGCTTCCTAGTAGCCATGTTGCAAGATTACAGATATTCAGTGTGGAAGGACAAAAGGCAATCCAGATCAAACATCAGGATGAGGTTAATTGGATAGCAGGCGATATTATGCATAATCTTATTTTTCAAATGTATGATGAAGGAGAAAGAGAAATTCATATAACATCAACTTTAGCAGATAAAATTAAAGTAAGTATCTCAGATTAGTTATCTGAAGAATTTTGTTCATTTTATGATTGATTGTAAGACTGAATAAGAAGTATTATAGGGTAGCTTCTAAGAAGAAGCTTATCACAGAAAAATAATATTGTTATTTAAAATTCCGGGCTAAATAAGAATTCGTTTCGTGTTCTAGATTGAAATGTGAATGATTCATATGCGACAAAGTCATACTTAGAAAAATGATTTTGACACTTAACAAAATGCCAAAGATTGGAATTCTCTTTTAGTTATGCACTTGCTGACCAGCTGTATTTCTGCAGTCACAGTCGAGATCATCTTACCAAAGCAGTGTATTTGTAACTGTTCTGAAGGCACTAAACAAGAAGTCTGTTAAAGGCAACTGGTGGAACATTACTGTTTTAACTACAGGTCCCTAATTTGACCATTTGAAATCGGCATACCACTCTCTAAAAGCATGATCTCAGAAAACAGTTTTTTAGATTCTCAGTAGCTTCATATGGTCCTCATCAATCTGCTGTAATTTAAATTCATCATTAGTACCTTGTTAGGGTGAATCTATATATTGAAACTTAACATCTCTTAGGAAAACCAAATCAAAATACATACTTATCACCTAAGGTAGACCTCTCTAGTACTCTTCTTATGATTGATTAAAGGAATAGTTGGCATTCTGTGCTTACTCTTTTCAAGGTCAGTCAGTTCTGCTATAATGAAACGCATGCATTTCTTAAAATCACTGTGCCAGATAAAAAGGTGCAATAAAAATCACAGGGCTCATGGGGAAAATGGGAATTAGAGGCACAGTACTCAAACTTTATCAGTCACCTATTTAAAAAAAGATAGGAAACTAATAAAGTAGCACCAAAAATAGTAACAATAACACATATTAAATAATTAAGAAGTCCATAAACACTACAATAATATGTCAGTTTACTTTGTGGAAGTGAGTACAGGAAAGGTTGCAGCTTGTGAGTTACTGTGAAGTTGTGGAAACTCCACTAAATGTGGCCATGTATATGGCTCAATATACATAATCACCCAAGGTGGCTGGTAGGTTTGAGTTGTGTCGTTTGTGTATTTCCATGGATTGGTTTAGCTGGGTACAGTTTTCCATGTTCACATATTGTTTTCATGGATGATATTGTGCATTAGCAAAAGTAAAATTTCTTCGTACTCAAACTGTTCCCTCATATTTTAATAGCATTGGAACAAATTTGCGTTTTCAAACCAAGCAGTATAGCAGAACTAACTGTACTTTTTTCCTTGACGCCCATAGAGAAAAAACTCAAATCTTATGTGAGAAAATAATGTTTAAAAAATTCACTGTTCTTTAAGTCAGTTAGAGACAAAACATCCCCCCTTTTCTGGAAAGCCAACATTTGCACACCCTTATATAAGGGGGTCCCAGTTAACTAAATTTGTAGAGTTGCTGTGTGGGACAGGAGGTAGAAATTATTTCTTTGTACTATTTTATCCTGTAGCCATCTGGAGTTTCCAGATATAGGATCTGATATTTTAAAAGAATTTTGTTCAACAGGGTTTAGCTGATCTTACTTTTAACTCTTACTTGAAATATTCCTTGCCCCAGCCGGTTTAGTTTTTCCCTCTCTAATGAGGGACTGGAGGATTGATAGAGACCTAACCCTGATCCTTCTTGGAAGGGGAGGCAAGCCATTTTTATCTATATCAGCAGATGTGAAGTTGAGTGGTTTAAAAGTGGTACTAGGAACCCGGCTTCTGAACTGGTTCCTTGCTTTCTCATACTTAGGTTCCCACATTCTAGCTTCTTATCAAGGTTAAGAAGAAACTTTGAGTGGAGAGCCTCCACCTGTATATAACTTCTTTTTGCCATTCTCTAAGCATGTGACCAGCATTTGACATATTTGCTTCAAATTTAGTGGTTATATATTTGTTGGGTTACAAAGATTTTTAAACATGCAACTCTTTATTGGCAATAAAATATTAAATACTACTCTTTTGTTAAATGTATAATCATTAATATGATTTTGTGGTCTTCAGAGAATTCTCCAATATTGAAGAAAGTGAACCCTATCTGAGCTGGGAATCCATTGAAGGGATAACACAGCTAAAGTGAGGGAAGAAAAGCCTTTTTGAAAAGTGTAAATTCTGCTTCTTCCATTATGTAAAAAAAAAAAAAAAAGTATATATACACACACATATATATGTAAAGAATAAAACATGGTTTAAAAGATAAAAAGGTAACTAAGAACAGCATAAACTAGGGTCAAAATATTAGAATATCAATGATTTAAGAATCACAACTATGGAAGGCTAAAAAAGTTGAACTAAAAATTCTTACATAGAAAGGATTGGAAGTTTAAAAGTAGGATAGAGTAAGATACTCAACTTAAAAAAGGGATCAAGTAACAATATATGGAATGCAGGAGATGAAAAAATAGAGCTAAAAGCATCCAAGAATGAATGAAGACCAAAAGGTGGCCAGAATGGTAGTTAAGTAAATATAACTTGTTTTCTCATCTTGCTGAATAGGCATTAAGCTACATCTTATTCAAAGCCCATATTAATAAATTTCTTTTAACAAACAATTTGAATATCACCTCCCAGAATTGATCATATGATTTGATCTGTATGGTATTTTATTTTTTTAATTTTTTTTGGAGTGCCCACATGAGCAGTGGGGGGGTGGAATAGAGGGAGAGAGAATCCTAAGCAGGTTCCATGCTCATGCAGTGGGACGTGAGGCTCAATCTCACGACCCTGAGATCACAACCTGAGCTGAAATCAAGAGTTGGACACTTAACTGACTAAGCCACCCAGGCACCCCTGATTCTGCTTTTTGTTTATTCATTTGGTTGGATGATTTTTTTGTTTTGTTTTTTTGGATTCTACTTAGGAGTGGAATCATACGGTATTTTTCTTTCTCAGTCTTATTTCACTTAGTATAATACTCTCCAGGTCCATCCATGTCTCAGATGGCACAATCTCATCCTTTTTTATAGCTGTGTAATATTCTATTGTATATTTACACCATATTTTCCTTGTCATTTGTCTATTGACGGACACTTAGGTTGCTTCCATATCCTGGCTATAGTGAATAATGTTGCAGTAAACCTAGGGTGCATATGTTTTTTCAAATTAGTGTTTCATTTTCTTTGGGTAAATACTCAGTGGAATTATGGGATCATATGGTAGTTCTATGTTTAATTTTTTGAGGAACCGTCATACCGTTTTTTTGCAGTGGCTGCACCAGTGTACATTCCCACCAACTGCACAAGGATTCTTTTTCTCCACGTGCTCGGCAACACTTGTTATAACTTGTGTTTTTTATTTTAGTCATTCTGACAAGTGTAGAGTGATACCTCATTGTGGTTTTGATTTGCATTTCTTTGATGATGAATGATGTTGCACATTTTTACATGTGTCTCTTGGCCATCTATGTCTTCTTAGGAGAGATACATATTCAGGTCTTGTGCCCATTTTTTAATCAGACTGGGGGTTTTTTTGGTGTTTTTATGCATTCTTTATGTATTTTGGATACTAACCCTTTATCAGATATGTCATTTGCAAGTGTCTTTTCTTACTCAGTAGGTTGTCTTTTTGCTTTGTTGATGGTTTCCTTTGCTATGCAAAATCTTTTTATTTTGATGTAGTCCCAATGTTTATTTTTGCTTTTGTTTCCCAGGTCTTAGAAGACAAATCTAGAAATATGTTGCTTTGGCCAATTTCAGAGAAATTACTGCCTCTCTTCTCTTCTAGGATTTTTATGGTTTCAGGTCTCACATGTAGGTCTTTAATCCAATTTGAGTTTATTTTTGTGTATGATGTTAGAGAATGGTCCAGTTTCAAAAAAAAAAGTCCAGTTTCATTCTTTTACATGTAGCTGTCCAGTTTTCCCAGCACCATTTATTGAAAAGATTATCTTTTCCCATTGTATATTCTTACCTCCTTTGTCATAGATTGGGTTTATTTCTGGGGTCTTTATTCTGTTCCATTGATCTATGTGTTTATTTTTGTGCCAGTACCATACTGTTTTGATTACCTCAGCTTTGTAGTATGTCTTAAAATCTGGTATTGTGATACCTCCAGCCTTGTTGTTCCTTCCCAGGATTGCTTTGTCTGCTCCAGGTCTTCTGTGGTACCATTACAAATTTTGGTGTTATTTGTTCTAGTTTTGTGGAAAATGCTGTTGGTATTTTGGTAGGGAATGCATTGACTGTACATTTCTTTGGGTATTATCGACATTTTAACGATACGAATTCTTCCACTTCATGGGCATGAAATATCTTTCCATTTGTGTCATCTTTAATTTCTTTCATTAGTGTTTTATGGTTTCTGGAGTTATAAACCAAGTTTATTCGTGTTTTATTCTTTTTGGTGCAGTTGTAAATGGTGCTTTTTAAATTTCTCTTTCTATACTTTGTTATTACTACCAATTTCTGGGTATATCCTGCCACTTCACTGATTTCTTTTATTCTGGTTGTTCAGTGGCATCTTTAGAAAGGAAGAAACTTCTTAATCTTACTAATATATAAACCACCACCATTTGTGTTCATAAAGGGACTTTTTCCTTGGAGGTGGGGAAGATGAGTTTATAACTTAGCTTTGATTCTTCAGTAAGATAAGTGGCAGTAGGAGGACATTAGACTAAGCTTTATATTTTTCTTAGATAATATAATTTTTCTTTTAGGTTAATTGGACTCCTGAGATTAACAAAGAACACTTGCTACAGGGTCTGCTTCCTGATGTACAAGTACCAACATCTGTGAAAGATATGCGTTATTGCCAGGTTTCATTCCAAGATGATCATGTGTCTTTGGAAAGTGCATTTACAGTAAGGTTTGTGAGCATATTATATTTTGAGGTATTTCAGAATTCGGCATATGATGATAAAAAGGCTTTTCTCCAAAGCACACTAGTGAAAGTTGTTTTTAATGTAGAAAATAATTGCAATTTCTATGAAATATGGTAGGTTGTCTTTGGAATAAAACTTCACTGGAGATAGTGACTAATTCATCAGTCATTCACCTCTTTGGTTAAGTTCATTCCTAAGTATTTTATTCTTTTATATATCTTGTGCTTAATTGGCTCTCTGGTATCTGTGAGAACTAGAACTGTCATTAAAGGAAAGCCCTCCTAGTGCAGGCAGCAGTGAAAATGCCTGTAAAATGACAGACGTGAAAAACATAAAAGATAGAGTGTGATCAGTCAGTGTGTTCACAGGGAATAATTCTTTCATTGCCTAGTGATGATTTTTAAACCTGTGTCCAAACAGACCTAATAGGTATTACTGAAAGAAAAGGGAAAGATTTATGTGAATATATATATATAAAAATCTTTCATCCTGGCCTGTCAGTTTCTTGCTCAACTTGTTCCAGTAACCTCATTCACTTGAATTCTTCCATCCATTTTTATAGTATTTCCAGGCTCCATATTTGAGATAATTTTTTTTTGAGAGAGAGCATGCACGCAAGTCAGGGGTAGGGGCAGAGAGAGAGGGAGAGAGAGAATCCCAAGCAGGCTGCACACCCAGCGCAGAGCCCGATGTGGGGTTTGATCTCACAATCCCGAGATCATGACCCTAGCCGAAGTCAGGAGTTGGTCGCTCAACCAACTGAGTCATCCGGGCGCCCCTGAGATAAAATTTTTAGATATACTACTCTCCACCCACAGCCAGATCTCTTGATGATGAGTTATTCTTACCTGCCTTTTCTTTCTCAGTTCTCTTGTCCTAATTCCTTTTAATCTAGCATAGATGCTATGATGTAACACTTCTTTGCAAGCTGTCTTTCTCGGTTTCCATTTGGGTTAATAGTGTGATGTTCTATAAATTGAGGTATTTGGAGGAGTGTTGTTGTATTTAAATTTTAGAAAACGAGTGTTAAATATATATATATGTTACTCTTTAGCATATTTTTCTCTACAATCAGTGGTATAACTAGAGCCTTTTAACTTGTTAACTCATTTCAGACCACTTCCTGATGAACCTAAACATCTAAAATGTGAGTTAAAAGGAGGAAAAACAGTACAGATGGGCCAAGAGCTTCAAGGAGAAATAGGTTAGTATGGTCTGCTTTTTTCTTTAAAATACTTCTATAATACATGCTTACATTTGTGTTTTGGCATATGTGATCTGAAAGGAAGCTTTGGTTTTATATACATTTATTGTTTTAAAATCCACTGTTGGAAAAGATTGCTATATTTTCTGCCTAGGCTGACAACTTTAAAATCAGTTTGGCAGGGGCGCCTGGGTGGCTCAGATGGTTAAGCGTCTGCCTTCAGTTCAGGTCATGATCTCAGGGTCTACTGTTCCCCCTGCTTGTGCTCTCTCGCTGTCAAATAAATAAAATCTTAAAAAAAAAAAAAAAGAAAAAAATCAGTTTGGCAAAAAGAGTTTCATGGAAAAATAACTGGCTTTCGTTAGAAGTAATAATAGTTAATATTAAAAGAGTAAAGTAAATGTATCAATGGATTCATATCAATAATCAATGGATTATTTTTCTTGTATCTAGACTATTACATAATACTAAATTATTTTCTTCAAATTTTGATGGTAGAGTGCTCGCTTCGGCAGCACATATACAAATTTTGATGGTAGAAAATCTGATTAACATCAACACCATGTTAAATATAAATATATAAACGTACTTAAGTAGATTATTGATTTTTTTGGTGGTGATTATAAAAGAAGCAAGTATGATTACTTTTTACAAAATAATACATAAGAGAACAAAGTTAGTGGTTTTCTAAGCATAATTTTAAGTGTATAAATGTATTTATAGATGTTTATATCTTTTATTAAAAGATAACAGTTTAATTTTAAGCTGTCCTTTTTTATATAGTTGTAATAGTTACAGATCAGTATGGAAATCAGATTCAGGCATTTTCACCAAGTTCTTTATCTGCCTTGGGAATTGCTGGGATTGGACTTGATAGCTCTCATTTGAAAACTACCTTTCAGGTATGGCTTCTTTTCATAGCAGTTGGCTTATACCATTGTTTTACAATTAACAAAATTTGGGAAAAACTAAAATAACTAAAAGAAGTTTGATTTTTGTGTTTACAATGCAAAATCATAAAAGGCATTATAAAGGTTTTGTAATGACAAACTGTGAACATACACAAAAAATAGAATAGCATAAATAATTCCCATGTTCCCATCACTCAGCCTCAATAATCGTCACTTTCACCTTTACTATAATCATTTTGAAGCAAATTCCATACATTATATCATTTAACCATAAATATTTTAATATATATATAGAAGTAGTTTTTCATAATTAGTAAAATTTTGTAGTGCTTACATCCTGCATTAAATAGGATGCTGGGGGAAAAAACTAATTGGGCAGGTTTGTAGCTGTGCAGTTAATTGAGATTAGCTTGAAAAATAAGAACCTCAGTGGAATTATTTCAGTTTAAAAGAAGCAAGCAAATATGATGTATTCTGCTTGGAGAGATCAAAGACAAATTTTGGGGAAATTTTCACTTTCTTTGCCTAGGCTGACATAACTTTAAAATCAGTTTGGACTGATTTCAGTTTGGACTGAACGTTGGACCTTCAAGGAACCTTCCAGGCCAGAGTAGATGAAAGAGGAGGAATTCTAAGGCCAAGTGAAGTTGAATCCATTTAGAGCACTTAATGCTTTTTTAAAACTCTTATTACTTTTAGAGCCTCCATTACAGTTTTTAACTTGACAAAGTAATCACAAGCCTCTTTGTTGCCCTTCCTTACTATAGTTTCTATTCTCACTAGTATGTTCAACACAACTCAGTATATCTTAGGAGTGCTGAATAACTTTTCATGATGTTTTGTTTACTTTACAAAGATAACGTTTAGTGTTTGACTTTCAGGTTCTTCCATTATTTATTTTCACCCTATGTATATCCGAAATCAGAAGATAACTATGTTTTGCTGTTATGCATGAACAATCTCTACTTTATGCATAGACACCCATACTCATTCAGTAATTTCTCCTAAATTGTAACCTGCCTTCCTACATTTGCAGTTTTCCCCATCTGTTAGGTTCCTATCAGCATGTTAACATGCTGTCATATCTTTCATCTTAAAAAACAAATTACCACTTCCCCCTCCCATACCAACCCCAGAGCATCCTTTGGCCCTAGTTCCCCATCCATCTATTGCTCTATTTCTCTTCTTTCTATAGTATATCTCCTTGGAAGAGTTGTACATACTCAGTTCCCGACCCCACATCCTTTTTTGTCATTCTCAGGCAAGCCACTCTCATCATATTTTTTTTTTGCTCTGTTTCACCTGACCAAATACATTGTCAATTTTCCATTCTCATTTCTATCAGCATTTTAAACTATAAATTTAGACTTCCATTTCCTCAGTATGGCCTAAAATATCCTAAAGTATTATACCGAAGCATAATCTCACACCTTTCTCCTCCCATAGCTCATTCTTCAGCCAAGGTGACTTACTTTCTTCCTATTGTCATTTTACAACAGATGTATACTATCTTGACTCACTTTCAAACACTTTCCCCAGTCTCTACAGAAAGAAAATGGAGCCTTTTATTTTAAAACTATTTTTTTAAAAATAGTGGTTTGGCGGGGTGGGGAATAAAAAGTTTTAATATGTCGTCATCATCTTCAAATTATTTCTGCATTTACATAAATGTACTGCTATTCTGAAGTACATTCCTTTGATAATTTCAGCATTAGACCTTAGAGAGTGCCTTTCAGAATTTTATATTTGATTCTGTTTGGACTCATCTATAATTTGTAAATGCATATACAAATTTAATTTTCAAGATTGGAAGTAAAACCGAGATTACTTCCAAGATGACTTAAAGAAAAAATCATGTCTTCAAAAGGGCTGTTGGTGTTTCACTAATAAATGTGGAATTCTAGGTTAGACTTTACATATTTTCAGTTTTCAGTATGTTTTACTAATGAATATTTAATTTGTTTTCCAAATATTGAAAAATTCTTTGCTCATTGGGGTTTGGGTAGAAATTAATTTTAAATTTAAATTAAATTTGCAGTGTCTTTGTACAGAAAATATTCTGCAAACAGTTGTTTGAGAATGTAAAACATGAAATTTTAACTCTGATTTTTAAAATCTGTTGGAATAGATTTGTACTCATAGAAATTTAAGATGACAAAATTATTAAGGGTAATTGTTAAAATGTGAATGGTATAAGTGCTTCTGCCAGTATGGAATTAGTTATTATCATTAGATCACATTGTGGAAATTACAGGCTAGATTCCCATTAATAAGATGTGAACCAGAGATTGAGCGGTAACAAATCAAAGCCCCTGCCTTCTTGGAGATCACCTTATAATGGGAAGAGTGGTAAGAAATGAGTGATAAGAAAAAAAATAAAATGGGGTAATGGAAACAGTGCCATTATATAGGGTGGTCAGAGAAGACCCCTTTGATCATGGTATCCTATATGAGAGACCTAAAGAAAGGCCATGTAGATTGGTAAAGAATCTTGCAAACATCAGGAAAGAACAAGTGCAAAGGGTATTGGGTAAGCACTTGCTTTGCTGTTTGGGTAGTAAAAAGGAGACCATGTAAATAAGAGGGAAATTAGGAAAAAATAAGGTAAAAAGACATAGCCAGAACCTTTTAGAGCTCTCCCTCGCAAAAAAGAAATTCAGTTTCTCTTCTAAAGGAAATGAATTTCATAGTGTACCAGTATTAGTATGTGTGCAAGTTATTTGTCATTGTTCTATGCAGAAGCGTATCTATATGCACATGGGTAAATGACATTTTTTTTTTTCTTTTTGAAAATTAAGCATAATATCCTATCTTTTCTTGATGTACTTTTCTTCACTAGGAAAATACACAAAGTATAAGTGTAAAAGGCATCAAGTTTATTCCAGGCCCTCCTGGAAATAAGGATCTTTGTTTTACTTGGCGTGAATTTTCTGACTTTATTCGAGTGCAGCTAATTTCTGGACCACCAGCAAAACTTCTTCTTATAGACTGGCCAGAATTAAAGGAGGTAAGTAACTCTGCCTTGTTTGAAAGAATTTACTATCATATGGCTTATTACTTTCAGATTATCGGTGGATCAGAATAGATATGTTTTATTGTTGAAGTAATAACAAATAGCAATAGTAATAAAAGGACAAAGTAATATGATTCTTAATAATTCATTATTTAATTCATTACTTGTGTCCTCATTTGTTAAAAAATAGTGTAATAACATCATGATGAGTACTATGTAATGTACGGAACTGTTGAATCACTCTGTTGTATACCTGAAATTAATACAACACTGTATGTTAATTTTACTGAAATGATTGACACCTTAAAAATTTTATTACAGGGGCACCTGGGTGGCTCAGTCCGTTAAGCATCTGCCTTCAGCTCAGATCATGATCCCAGGGTCCTGGGATCGAGCCCCATGTCCGGCTCCCTGCTCAGTGGGGAGCCTGCTTCTCCCCCTCCCTCAGCCACTCCTCCTGCTTATGCACTCTCTTTCTCTCTGTCAAATAAAATCTTTTAAAAAATTATTAAAAATTTATTACAGAAATTTTCAAACACGTGTAAAAGTGAAAATAGCATAATGAACCCCAAGTTTCAGTGGTTACTATTTTTTCCCAATTTTGTTTCATTGTTCTGTCTTACTGTCTTAAATGTTTTCTCTGGAGTTTGAAAAAGCATATTAGATATCAAGTAATTATATGCATAAAAACCTTGGTATGCCTTCCTATGCAGGTAGTTAAATCTTAAATACTGATTTTGCAAATGTCTGTTAAGTATATTGAGTTTTTACTAAATGTTTACAATTCTGATTTTTAAAACGTTTAGATTTTGGTATTCAGTTTTGGTCTAACGGAGCTTTACCTGTTGATATGATAGCTTACGTTATTTTCTAAAGGAGAATGAACTTATATCACCATGGTAATGGATGAAATTATAATGTTAAAGGAGCAGATCCTCTAACAGAAGTTTACGTTACCTGTGCCTTAGTTTGAAATTGCCCTTTTTGATCTGTGAGTTTAAAATAAGATAAACAAGTGCTGACAGTGAGCTTTAAAAAATTTTTTCTGTAATACTGTCTTGACTGAGAAGTTTTACCAAAAAGCCAGTGCATTTATTTTTGTCTGGGAGCGTTTATACTACATAAGTTAATATATTCTTTGTGCCCAGTGATGTTAAAGGATTTGTTGGTTTATTATGTTATGAAATAATTGTTTACTTTTGAGGTGGAAAAAATGTTGGCATGTTCATCTTTTAATATGACTTTGTTGGGGAATGTAAAAAATGATAGCTTAACTCAAATTTCTTAGAAGATTAATTTGTAGATACCATAGAAATCCAGAAGTTGTTAAAACAAACTGATTTCTCATTCTGTTAGAGATATTATTATATGTAGATAAGGCTGTAAAAGTAATAATTGAATATCTAATATTCCTAAAATTTCCTAATTAATTCTTGACTGACCTTCCCCCTAACAGGATCTGAAGTGGAAAAGGGGAACTGATTTAATACCTAACTGATAAATAGAAAAAAATATGTAAATGTTACATTAACATACACATCTATTCTCATTTAATCGTAACATGATGTATTATTATCATTCTTATTTTATAAATGAAGAAACAAATCCTGAAACATTAAATTACATGCAAGTACTAATGTAATGCCCTGGCAGAGGGCAGATTCGTATTTATAAACATTTGATTTTGGATACTCTTTCCACTTTTTCCCAGATAATTTTATAAGAGCTTAGGCTACAGGTTATTTATTAAAGAATATTCTTTAAAAGTAGTTACTTTTTGGTGGGTAGACAGTTAATGTGATTAGAAATAAAGTGCAATGCAATAAACAAAAAAGTACAAGCAAAGTTTGCATTTGGAAACTGTCATCAATTTTTTAAATTCAGGCTTTTAATAAACTTTGGCAGACACAATATAGGCAACTATAGCCCTGTAAACTTTGTGATGGCCAAGCATTTTAACCAAACTAGTCTCAAGGATATTTTTTTTTAAAAATTAAGTCCTATCTGAAACACATTATTAATTTTTTTCCCACTCTTGGCAACTTCCTAACATTTTTTTTTTTTTTTTTAAGATTTTATTTATTTATTTGACAGAGGCACAGCGAGAGAGGGAACACAAGCAGGGGGTTGGGAGAGGGAGAAGCAGGCTTCCCACTGAGCAGGGAGGCCGATGTGGGGCTCGATCCCAGGACCCTGAGATCATGACCTGAGCCGAAGGCAGACGCTTAACGACTGAACCACCCAGGCGCCCCTCCTAACATTATTATTGATAACCAACTACCTCCAGTAAAGTGGGGGTTGGAGGAAGCAGAGGGAACATTATTGATAGGAGAGAGATGATAAATCAGCTTTACGTTATTGCTCATCCATTCTCTCCCATCTTCTTTTCTTTTTTTTTAACTTTTAAAATCTGACACATTAGATTGGAACTTTATCAGGTTACTTGCTAGACAATGTGTTTCCTTTGATATGTTCAGTATTAATAGGTCAACAGGCCAATTCCCAGAATTACACAAGCCTTACATAAAGGAGGGAAAAAGCAAGAGGTGTTTTAAACCAACTAGACAGTGTAGATTATCTGCTACTAGTCTGGTTTAAGAAGCACTAGAAAGCTGTGCATTACTGCTTCATGGAGAGTGGCAGAGAGCTGACAATTGACAGAGGAGCTAAACTATAAACAGCCAATACTGTATCTGAGAACCTCAGATAAGCTTTTACTTCCATCGAAGTTATTCTGATATATAACTTTTAGGAATGTGTTAGAAGCTAGTAATGTCAAATGCTTTCCCCCCCTTTATTATATTGTTAATAATTTCTATAAGAAGATGATCACTTGTAACAATATAATTGACTTTCAAAAGTTTATTTTAATTGATGAAAGGAGCCATTTTTGGGATGCCTGGGTGGCTCAGTCGGTTAAGTGTCTACCTTCGGCTCAGGTCATGATCCCAGGGTCCTGGGATCGAGTCCCGCATCGGGCTCCCTGCTCAGCGGGAAGCCTGCTTCTCCCTCTGCCTGCTGCTCCCCCTGCTTGTGCTCTCTCTCTCTCGCTCTAATAAATAAATAAAACCTTAAAAAAAAAAGCCATTTTTTTACTAGAACAGAGATAAATTAAGTAATCATTTAGTAAGTATACAAGTAGTAATTACATTGTTAGGCATGTTTGTTTTAGTGCTTCTTAAAATATTTTTATCTATTTTAGTCCATTCCAGTGATTAATGGAAGAGAACTACAGAATCCTCTCATTGTTCAACTTTGTGATCAGTGGGATAATCCAGCACCTGTATCACAGGTTAAGATAAGTCTCATGAAAGCTAACAATTTAAAGGTAAGTTTTAAATGTCCTTTACATAATTTTCATCTACTTAAAATTTTGAGTTTCATTGTCATGGTAATGTTAGAAGTCATATTTTTAAAAATATAGTCTATTTTTCATAATTATTTTGAGGAAGTAAAGTTTGTATCTTGCAAGCAGTGTAACAAGGTTCAACAAGTTACAATTATGATTGAGTGGTTTTTATACAATACTAATAATATTTGGATTTCAGGTTAGGATGAATAGATAACACCAAGAAGGTGAGTAAAGGCAAATATAATGACCTGCAGTGTGGGTTAAGGAACAGGTATTATTTGGGAAACTTACAAGCTAAGGGTAATCAAAAAGAGTCCTGTGAGTACCTGTCCTCTGCATACCTTATGGAGAGCTACCAGGGCGGCCTGGGCATAGCCATTAGACTTATACTGAGTTGTATTCTAGGGTATGGGGAAAGCATGAATATGGCCTTATCACATTTGGGGGCAAACAGTGCTTGATACCAAGAAGTCCAAGATTAGGTACTACCTGTTTACAGGAGCACTGGGATAGCCAGCTGTTTAGGTTCTGGTGGGGACTTTGGGTGCCTTGTACAGAGTTGGAGGGCCTTCCTGTGAGGGGAAATGGGGGAAGCTGCCCACTGCAAAGTTGTATTTTGACACAGTTCCTCCTGTTGAAGGAAATTAATTTGTCCCAGTCAGGTTGTTACCAGGTAACACAGAATTCCTAGGGTTATATTCAGCTAGGCTTAAATATCCCTGTACAAACATTTTATAATTTTAGTGGATGAAAATAGTTGATATTTTGTAAATACACAGTTCTCTTAAAATTAATCTGTTCAATAAGAATTCTAACAGGGATTTCCAGGACCTGACAAGTTGATCTTACATGTCATATGGGAGATTAAAGTGCCAAGAATGGCTTGTGATCCACATGGGCTTGTTTTCGTAGTAAAGTAATCAGGGTCAAAGGTATTAAAGCCTGTTAAAAAAGACTATGATATTGCTTGCTATACAACCTGAAATAGAAGCCTTGCTTCTCTGGCTTAGTAACAAGAATTTATGACCCAGATGGAAGAAATACTTTGAAAAAGATGGGTTGAGAGATAGTGGATCAGAGGGTAAATGGGACAGGTACAAATACAGGATTTTATTCTGTCATTTTGATTACTCCTCATTTTTGCCTATTGCTTTGTTTGCAAGTACCGTAATTACCTAATTTTTAGGCTCTATTAAGCAGAAATGGGAATTAGGGCTTAGGAAAGAGTCTGATACTCTGCTACAACAGTTTACAAATTCACTTTTGTTCTTATTGTTTGCTTCTAGAAGAGTTAAACTGATTATTTTCTACCACAAATATTATTCTAGTTTCTAGAGAAGTATTTGTAGAAGACTGAGATTCTTCTAACCAATGATTAGTACCACTGATTCTTAGTCATTTGAAAGTGAGCTTAGTTATCTCTAAGAGGGTCATACTGCAACAGAGATATAAGGAGCACATCTGAGTAAACTTAAAGAGAAAGATGAAATAATAATGGATGTGGTATTACGATGCCTTGACTTAAATATATATTTATGTTTATTTCACCTGTGCCATTCCCCACAATCCCCAGTTTTAGAATATACCTTCAATGTTTGTATAAGCAAACTTCACTTGAAATATCAGTGTTATTGAAACAGTGAATATTGAATTCTGCAACTTAATAACTGAAATACACTAAATTATAGTTTAATTGATGAAGATGAGTGATGATTGTCCTTTGGGTTATGTAATTACATATCACATTATTTCTACTAGTTCAGATTAGGAAATTAAAGATTTTAGAAGTGTGTGCAAATATTTTTAAAATAGTAATGGAAGAAAACGTTATAATAGAGGAAAAGAATTTGATCTCTAGAATTTTCTAATTAACTGTTTTGTTTTGTTTTTAGCTCACTCCTTCAAACCAACAGCATAAAACAGATGAAAGGGGCAGGGCTAATTTGGGAGTGTTCAGTGTTTATGCCCCTAGGTAAGAACCAAAAATTTGATAGTTATTAGTATTATAGAGATTGATTTTTCTTATTCCTTGCTGCAGTTAAGAGTAATAATTAGCCTTCTATTTAGTGTTAGAAGATGTAACTAGCCAGGAGTAGAGATGTTTTTTAAATGAGCTAAGCTTTGTATAAACTGTCTCAGAATTTTTAAGTTATAAGAATGTAATTTGAACCCTTTGTCTCTTTTTTCCCCCCTTGTTAGAGGAGAACATATGATGCAGGTTAGAGCCATCTATAACAAGAATATCATAGAAGGACCTATAATTAAGTTAATGATTCTTCCAGACCCTGAAAAACCTATTCGTCTCAATGTTAAATATGACAAAGATGCTTCCTTTTTAGCAGGGGGTATTTTCACTGGTGAGTAAGTCACAAATTTCAAATAAATTTGTAATGATAATTTTATTTTTACATGAATGGAATAAATTATTTATCCTAGATGCTTAGCATGATAGAAAAGCAAACCTGCAATAGTCTTTTTAAATGGCAAAGAAAGTACATTTGGCTTAGCTTTGTCTTCTTTCATCTCTGTGTCCCTACATTCCCTTAATGGTCAAGAATGAACTGAAAGTTTCTTCATAAACTGAGAGCCTGTTGTAATTGAGTTTGTGATTGTTCATTCACTGGATTGTGAAGTTCTGAAAAAGAAACATGAACTGCTAAATGGCAAGAACTATATGGGCTCTACTAAATAGGTTGTAATGTCATCTTCAACCAAATAGAACCAGGATTGCTTAACTTAATTGGGATGAAAATACATCACATCAGAATTTATGATTGAAGATATTTCAGAACAAAAAAAGTTTCCTAAATACCTGCTATGTCCAGGCACTATATTGGGCTCTTCGTTCCAATAATATATATGACAGTTTCCATTGAGTTCTGTCTCATGCAGGAGACACTTAAGTAAGCAAATAATTTCAGTGGAATGCGGCAGGTGCCAAATCAATAGGAAATGGTATTTATTACAGGTAATTTTCTTGAAGACCTCTGTTTTCCTAAATGGATGCATTCCTTTATGTAGTTATAAGCAATAGAAACAAGCAGACCAAAAAATTTAGATTAGAAAATCATTTTTAGTAAGTTACATATATACATAGCCTTTATACTCATAATTTTAAATCTGTTTTGGAAGATAAGACCTATTTCCTGTGATTAAAAAATTATATCCATCATATGGATGCCAAATGAATGATAAACATAAGGGAAATACTATATGTAATAATAATTTAGCTACTGTATGCTATTGAAAATCAAGAGAAAATAAACACTGTATTCTCGGAATACATAAAGCATAAGGATTTATGACCAGTTGCCTTAACTCTAGGTTGCTGAGTATCCACAGTCTAACCTTTTGGTCTTGCCTAGTAGAACTTTTAGCATTGCAGACTGTGAAAATAAGACAAGGGACTAATAATAGCAAAGATGTATGTGTTAGATTTCTGGAGGAGATTTAGCACTAAAGAGAGTTGTCTGTCATGATTAGTACGTTTTTATAGACAGATTATTGGGGAATGCTGATTACTGAATGGTTTTGTTTTCTTCAGAATCTCATTATTAATATTTAAACAAGATGTACATTTCAAGACCTAGAATTATTTAACCAAATCTATTAAGTGAACTAGAAAATAATTTTTTAATATTCACCATGACAGATTTTATGATTACTGTTATTTCTGAAGATGACAGTATCATTAAAAATATTAATCCAGCACGTATTTCCATGAAAATGTGGCAGCTGTCTAACAGTGGGAACCGACCACCAGCAAATGTGAGTTCTGGAAAGCATTGTAGAAGTTAAAAGCAACTCTTACATTTAACTTAAAATTAAATGTAACTTAATGTAAAAATGCACTGTGTATATGCTGGAGAACTAGACATTAGCCCACTTCATCACTTGAGATTTTAAAAATAGAATATATCTCAATATTAAGTGTTGATGCCTTTGAAAAAGAGTAGCCGATATTGTGATATTTCTTAAACTTTTAAGATATTTTACACTTTAAAATTATCTAAAGGACAGTGGCACAGGGCAAAAAGCTGTTGAATACCACTAAGAGATACTATAGAAAATGAGATAGTGAAGAGATATGATTGATATACTTACAGGATAGAGAAGTGAGGGTAGAGTGGTGAGAACATTTTGAGGGTCTAAAGCAGCACAGTCCAATAGAAATATAATACAAGTTACACATAATATTTATATTTTTCTAGTAGCTACATTAAAAATGTAAAAAGAAGTAAAATTAATTTTAATTTAACATCAAATTACCATTTCAGCATGTATTCAGTATTTAAAATTTATTAAATAAATTAAATAAACACATAAAAGAACGTAAAATCTCATTTTTGAGATTTTATGTTACCAGTTCTTCGAAATTTCCTGTGTATTTTATGCTTGTACCACGTCTCTTTTTAACCAGATATATTTCAAGTGCCCAGTAGCCACATGGAGCTATTCACTACCATGCTGGACAGTGTAGATCTAAAATAAATCCAAATTGGAAACTAAAACATATCAGAGTGTCTTAATTTAACAATGCCTTTCAGGATTTATGATTCATTTTAATTATGTGTTTAGGAAACCAGCTTCCTAAATTTATACTGTCTCATCAGGCTGCTATTACCTTAAAACTATGTCGCCACCATTGAGATCTATTGTGTGCCCTTTAATAATGGTATGTCTTCATGACTAATCACACTGTTGAATCTTAAAATGTATTGTAAAGGTATATACATATAAGTGTATATGTATGTATTTGTAAATCCAGATGTGATCTGTATTTGCATTTGGTGAAGGTAATATAAGGTTTCATCCTGAATATACTATGTTAAATGTGATTTCTCCCTCCCCACCTTCTCCCCTACTTCCCTTTCTAGGCAGAAACATTTAGTTGTAATAAAATAAAAGATAATGACAAGGAAGATGGCTGCTTCTACTTCAGGTATTTCCCAAATCATTTGATATTTTTATGCATAATTTGTTACAAAGTGATTTCAGCCTTGATGGTGTTTGTCTCCTCAACTTGGGGAAAGTAATTTATGACTGAAAAGAAAATATTCATATCTCTTAATTTTTCTCAGGAAGTATTTTGAGAAAATGTGTATTTTATTTGTAAGCTTTATAAAATGGTTTGGGGAAAGACTGTTGTGATAATTATATTAGCTTTCAAAACTAGGAAAGCCATCCGAAAATAATTACATTATGTTGTCAGAGCACTTTATAATTATGTTGTTATATAGGAGATTTCTGTAGTTCAAAACTTAAATGTTATGAAGTAAAACAGATTGAACTAGTTTTTTTATGGTTTTTAACTATGTTACTTTGATTTGAATTCACTTGAATTGTTGCTTCTGCATTCTGGACCTCTACTTTGAAATATGAAAATTGGCTTTGAATAAACTATGTCCAATTTTTCTTTCATTTATTTTTAAATGAGAAATGTCCTTTTAACTTTTAGACTAAGTTTTGTTTCTTCAAATATATTAGTCTCTTAAATCATGTAGAAAACAAAAAGTGCAGTTATAAACATTGTTACAATAATACTAGCACTTATGATTGCCTGTGTATTAACCTTTATTGAGATCTTTGTTTCTCCATGTGGTTTCAAGTTATTGTCTGTTCTTTCATCTTATTTTGTAGTATTTCCTTGAACATTTCTTACAGGCCAGGTCTAGTGGTAATGAGTTCCCTTAGCTTTTGTTTATCTGAAAATGTCTTAATTTCCCTCTCACTTTTGAAGGACAGTTTTGCTGGCTATAGGATTCTTGGCTGAGGGTATATATATATATTTTAAAGCATTTTGACTACATGGTCCAGTGCCTTCTGGCCTCCAGACTTTCTGACGAGAAATCTGATCAGCTTCCGGAGAACCCCTTGTATGTAATGATTAAGTTCTCTCTCAGTGCTCTCCATAATCTCTCTTTGTCTTTGGCTTTTGCAAGTTTGATAATAATGTGTGTTGGTGTGTGTGTCTTTGAATTTATTTTACTTGGAATCTGTTGAGCATCTTCAATATTTATAGTCATGTCTTTCATCAAACTTGGGAAATTTTCAGCCATTCTTCAAATATACTCTCCTCCCCTGGTGAGAGGGAACACTTGCTAGTGTCCCAAAGGTCCCTGAGGTTCTGTTGACTTTTATTCAGTCCTTTTTCCTTTCTGTTCCTCAGACTGTAATATCCATTATCTTCAAATTCACTAATTCTTTCTTCTTCCTGCTCAAATCTGCCTTTGAATACCGGTACTGAAATTTTCACTTAAGTTATTGTATTTTTCAGCTCCAAAATTTGTTTCTGGTTTCTCTTTAGGTTTTCTGTTTCTTTCTTGATATTTCCATTTTTTTTTTTCTACATCACTTTTATTTTCTCCACATCTTCCTTCAGTTCTTTGAGCATCTTTAAGATAGGTATTTATTGTTGTTGTTTTGTTATTGTTTTGAGAGAGAGAGAGAGTGCTTGAGTTGGGGGTTAGGAGCAGAAGGAGAGGGAGAGAGAGAATCTTAAGCAGGCTCCATGCTCAAAACACTGAGATCATGACCTGAGCTGAAATCAAGAGTCAGAAGCTTAACCCACTGAGCCATCCAGGCACCCCTAAGACAGGTGTTTTTTTAAGTCCTTGTCTAGTATATTTGCCATCAGGTGTTTTTCAAGAACAATTTTGGTTGACTTATTTTTTTTACTTTGAATGGCCAATACTTCCTGTTTGTCTTGTGGTTTTTTTGTTAAAAACTAGACATTGGAATCTAATAATGTGGTAGCTCTGGAATTCAGATTCTCTGCCTTACCCAGGGTTTGCTAGATTTAATTTTATTTATTTATTATTTTTTTTGTTATAGGCTGTTTGTCATGGATCAGCCTTAGGTGTAAACTTAAGGTTTTCTCATGTCTTTCTCATGCGTGGTCACTTTTCTAGTTTTACCTATATACGTGGTTGTTTAGTAATGTCCTTTAATGTCTGGTTCCTTTTTTTTTTTTTTTAAGATTTTATTTATTTATTTGACAGAGAGAGACACAGTGAGAGAGGGAGCACAAGCAGAGGGGAGTGGGAAAGGGAGAAGCAGGCTTCCCGCCAAGCAGGGAGCCCGATGCAGGGCTCCATCCCAGGACCCTGGGATCATGACCTGAGCCGAAGGCAGACACTTAATGGACTGAGCCACCCCGGCACCCCTAAAGTCTGGTTTCTAGAAAGGAAGAGGGGAAGGAAAGAATGCTGGCCCTGTAAGTCCCCAGTTACTTCAGCTGGAGGATGAGGGGCTTGCAACAGTGGGGACTGGTGCAGGAACAATGGCTTTCTGCATTTTGTGTTTGCTCCTCTGTGATCAGAAGCAGCAATCAGAGCATGGATCCCCAGTATTTGGAGGATAGGGTCCTTTTTGCCCACGCTGATTCCTATAGTAAACCCTGCTCCAGGGACATACATCTGCCTGCCATGTGTCTGGGAGGTGGGGAATGAGTAGCTACTGCTGTGCTAAGAGCTGAAATTGATCAGAATTAAGTGCAACCATAGCACATACCCTCCCCAATGTCTATCACCCAGCCACCCCATCCCTTCCACCCCCTACCACTCCAGCAACCCTCAATTTGTTTCCTGAGATTGAGAATTCCTCATATCAGTGAGGTCATATGATACATGTCTTTCTCTAATTGACTTACTTCGCTCAGCATAATACCCTCCAGTTCCATCCACGTCGTTGCAAATGGCAAGATTTCATTCTTTTTGATGGCTGCATATAGTGGCTTTTTTTTTTTTTTTTTAAAGGTTTTATTTATTTGTCAGAGAGAGTGAGGCTCACAAGCAGGGGAAGCTACAGGCAGAGGGAGAAGCAGACTCCCTGCTGAGCAGGGAGCCTGACGTGGGACTTGATCCCAGGACCCTGGGATCACGACCCAAGCCAAAGGCAGACGCTCAACCAACTGAGCCACCCAGGTGTCCCTCTAATTGTTGTTTTTAATAATCTTTTAGTTGAAAAATTCAGATCATACAAATAATTACCAAAGCACTTGTTTTTTACTCTTACAGTTTATTTGATCCTACTGTTCTTTGTTCCTTTTTCTTTTGAATTTATTGCTTTTAGTTATCATGTTTTACTCATTAACTTGGTAGTTAATACAGTCTTATTATTCTCTAAGTGGTTTTTTGAGAGATTATAACATGCATAGTTGACATACTATACCAATGTGTGATGACACTTTGCATTTTTTACTCTCTCCTTGGTCAGTGCATGAATCTTAGGACACTTAAACATCACTTTCCCTCTTGCAACTTAGATACCTTTGTTGTTGTGTATGTTAAACCTATTAGTCCATTATTATTTCATATAATTAGTGTTCATTTAGATTTACTAACTCATTCTTTCTGTTAATCTTCAACTCAGGTTTTCCATGTGGTATCATTTTCCATCTGAGGAAGTTCCTTTAGTATTTCCTCTAGTGTACATCTGCTGGTGATGAATTATCTAGTTTTTACCTGAAAATATATTTATTCCACCTTCATACTAGAAGAGTATTTTTCTTGAAAATGATATTTCATATTGGCAGTTTCTTTCATGCAGTACTTTTAAGCCAACCTTCACTATCCTATCATTTATGTTGAGAAGTTAGCTGCCAGCCTTGTTTTTTTTTTGAGACAGAGTGCGCGTGCGTGGGTCCGGGAAGGGGTAGAGGGAGAGGGAGTCTTAAGCAGATGCGGGGCTTGATCTCAAGACCCTGAGATCACAACCTGAGCCAAAACCATTAGTTGAACCCTTAACCAGCTGTACCACCGAGGCACCCCAGCCTTATTGTTACCTTGAAAAGTCATTATTTCCACTCTTCTTTGGTTGTTTTGAGTTTTGTTTTCAACAGTTTTACTGTGATGTGCCTATTCATGGATTTCTTTTTATTTTTTCTTCTTAGTTTTCATAGGCTTTGATTTTATGGTCTTTGTTTGGGTTTGAACAATTAACCATTATTTCATCAAATATGGCTTCTGCTTATTCTTTCCCTCTTCTTTTTCTGGCACACTAGTCCTTACAATATTCTCTGTCTCTCATCCTCTTTTCTCTATTTGCCATTCTTTTTTGTCTTTCTTCATTCTAGAAATTTTCTTCTAAACTACCTTCATTAACTAATATCTATTCAGTGTACCCAATTTGCTTTTAAATCCATCTTTCAATTATCAATTTCTGTTTGGTATTTTTAGTGTTGTTTTGTTTTTTAAGGTCCAGTTCTGTTGGAATTCTCAATCTTGTCTTTATCCTAAGAAGCAGTAACCAGACTCTCTCAAGTTCCTCCTGGTCTGTTTCAATGGGCTCTTGTTTGATGGTTTTCATTTTAGTTCTCTTGCCTCTTTATGTACCTGTTTCTTGTTGTTTATCATACTTTTTATTTATGAATATTTATGGAAATAATTTGAAGTCTAAGGTATATTCCTTCTCCAGGTCAGGTTTACATTTGTTTCCATTATCTGGGCCAGTAGCAGTCTGTTTTCATTTCAGTCCAGATTCAGAGATTGGGATGATTCAAAGCTAAGTTGTTTCTCCCTTGGGACCCGAGATAAAGCCTGGTATTACAGGAAATATTTGTTGAATGAAGGCAAATGTAGTAATAGTAATTATTTATTTATTTGTTTACCTTTTGTGGAAAGAACAGAAATGTTGATGATTTGAATTCCTTCCTCCTTTATTTAAACTTTGTCAGTAATCTTATCTCTTTCTTTTTAACATAGGGATAAAGCAATTCCTAACAAAGTGGGAACATATTGTATCCAGTTTGGGTTTATGATGGATAAAGCAAATATTCTTAACAGTGAACAGGTTTGCTTACTCTTTTTATATACCATAGTTAGCGTTACATTTTCTTGCTTAGTATAGGAATGAAATGGTTTTGTTTAAAAGTGGATTTTTGGATGCAATTGATAATAAAAATATAAATAATATAATTTTCGGGAATATTAGAATATATTTAAAATATGTTGATTAATATGACCCAATGCAGAAGTTACTTTTCCATTTCTCTTTATTTCGAAGAATCCAGTAAGCATTTTAGTGTATATCATGGTAAGGTTGCTACTATCAACCATACACGAAAATTTTTCAGTTAATAATATTTTGGATAATGAAGTTTAAGGTAGTTTTGATATACATCATCGCCATTCAATAGGGTAGTGTGCTAAATTTTTTTAAATGACCTGTATTTTTTTTTTTTAAGATTTTATTTATTTATTTGACAGAGAGAGAGTGAGAGAGGGAACACAAGCAGGGGGAGCAGGAGAGGGAGAAGCAGGCTTCCCGCTGAGCAGGGAGCCTGATGTGTGGGGCTCAATCCCAGGACCCTGGGATCATGACCTGAGCCGAAGGCAGGCTGAGCAGGGAGTCCGATGCGGGGCTCGATCCCAGGAGCCTGGGATCATGACCTGAGCTGAAGGCAGACATTTAACCAACTGAGCCACCCAGGTGCCCCAAAGATTACCTGTATTTTTAAAGCCCTTAAATTTGTTCTTAGATGGCTGTTAACATTCAAAAATTTATCTCTGATAAACCTTTTTTTTTTTAAATTTTAGAAAGTAAGTTGATTAGTTTTAGGAGATTAAATGAAATCTATTTTAGAAAGTAAGATTGCATTTTATTTAGTATATGCTAGCATTATTTCTTGTCTTACTCTTAAATACTGAACTATCAATATATTGTTAATCACAATGCTGTTTTTGTTTTGTAAGGTTATAGTTGATGTTCTACCTAATCAACCTGTGAAGTTAGTTCCTAAAATTCAGCCAGCTACACCAGCTGTTTCAAATGTTCGCTCAGTTGCCAGTAGGACCTTGGTCAAAGATTTACATCTTACTATTACGGTAATGTTTATTTACTTCCAAAATTGTGAAGAGTAACAAAAATTATTTCTAGTTTTAGTGTGCAAAATAGTTACTTATAGAGTCAGATCTTAATTATTCAGTTTAAGGTTATAGGGAAAATTTGTGTGGATGAATGAAATGTTCATAAACACCTTTGTACTTTAATACAAATAGAGAATGTATACATACAATATATCCAGGTATACCAAGTAGAACTGACTCAAAAATGCAGAAATTTGCCTACCTTTCTTATTACATACCTTTTTTTAATGCTCTGTATCCAGTATGTATTATGAATTTGTGTGAGGTAAATTGATTCCTCAGTGTCCATTTCACTGATGAGAAAGAAGGAAGTAATTATTTTTAAGAGGACTGCTCTGATGATTGATCATAGTGAGCTCCTCAAAGCTTCTGATTACTGGGAGAGTAAGCACAATAAAGCTGCCAAGAATATTAACAAAAACATGTAAAACACAGTAGTGAGACTTCACCTTTATGGAAAATTTTCCTGGTGGGATACTTCTTTCAGTTTTCTGTTTTTTTGTTTTTTGTTTTTTTCTGTTTTAGACAAGTGAATCATTCTTCTCTTCCCCCAGATCAATAGATGCTAAAAGTACATAACACGGTGAAATTTTAAAATGGGAGTCCTTTTGATACAGAAAGTTATAAGCCATTATATTAGATGGAATCCTCTGGTTCTTTTTAGTTTCTGGGATTACTTCCTGCCTGTGGAGCTCTTAATCTGAGAACTGAATTCTGTGCTTGGGAGTAAAAAGGATCAGGATAATTTAATATTTAGGGCTTATCTCATATTTTCTGATATGATCATGTCCTTTTCTGGGTTTAATCTTCTTACCAGTTCTTCTAATTAGTTTTTTTTATTGTTTACTTGAAGGATGACTACAACAATCAGACTGGAATTGATTTGGTTGGCACTGTAGTAGCTACCATTAAAGGTTCTAATGAGGAAGATACGGATACACCACTCTTTATTGGGAAAGTGAGAACACTCGAATTTCCCTTTCTGAAAGGTTCAGCTGAAATTACGGTAATTTTTATGTCTTCTGGTAGATAGTATTACTGTATTTAATAGTATAAACCACAGTGTTATAATACCTGTTCTTTTATATGTATAACTATGAAAATGTTCTAAGTATAATATTAAATTAGAAAGTGGAAATATTTTGTGATTTTGCTGTAAGCTATTACAAATTAAACCCCCGGGATTATTATTACTCTGAGCAAGAACTTCTTTTTCCTTGTGGATAACTGTTCGCTCTATAATGATTTTTAGCTTCAGTGATAATATATTCATGTATTCATATATTTAAAAGTTACCATTCTGTGGAAACAGAATATAACATAGCCCAGGTAAAATGTATACATAAATAGAAAAATTTAACAAAGCAGCTTATCTTTGTTACTCTTTTTTTTCCAAAATGGAAATATTTTTACTTGTATAAAAAATACACAATGCAAACACTTAAAAAACAATAGTTTATCACCGTTCAGAGATGATGATGATTAGCGATTTAGTTACTTACCCCCCAGACTTTTCTGTATATACACAAATACTGCACAGATACCCTGTGTGTGTATGATTTATATACATGGGTGGTGTATAAAATTTCATTAATATAGAACTCTGCTTTTATAAAAATTTTATTTAGTATACTTTGATATCTTTATCAGTACGTATAATTCTACATCATTGTATTGATGATAATTTATTTGATCAGTCCTAAGTGGAAATTTAGTTTCTTTCCAAAGCTGCTTGTTATCAACAGTGCTTTTGATCAGGTTTCTTCTGTGTGTATCCTTTTGCATATGTCTGATTGTTTCCTTAAGAAATTACTAGAAGTAGAATTGGTGGCAGGGTATGTTCGTTTTAAGTCTTCTGGTAGTTAGCTCTTGCCAATTGCTGTCCAGTTTATATTCCCATCAGAAATGTGTGTGTGTCTATCATAATATTACCAACCCTAAACATGAATGGTTTTTGGAATTCTAACCCAAGTTGCCTGTATTTCAAAAAATACTGTGTTACTAGTAAGGTTGAACATTTTTCTCATTCTCGATCTTTTTAGGGTTGTCCCTTCATGCTTTTTCTTTTGGAATGTTCATCATTTTCTTAATTTTATATTAGAGATATTCATGCTTTTTTGTATATAAGTAAATTTTCCTGAGTTTGTCTTTTAGATTTTAGCTTTGTTTATACTGGAGTGGAGGAAGGATTATGTTCAGAGTTCTTGCCCTAGTATTCTTATGCCTTTAATCCTTGATTTTTCTGGATTTTATTTTTGCATTTTTTTCAAATTCATTAACTTAATTTCTTGATATCATTTATTGAATAATTCTTCCTATACCTATAAATTTGAAATGTCACCTTTCTTGTATTTTTTTTATTGTTGTCCTTGTTCATCTTTATATCTAAACCAGTGCTAATACCGCATTGTTTTAATAACATTAAGCTTACAGTTGGGGAGCCTGGCAGCTTGCACCTGGCTTACAGTAGATGTATTGGTTGGTCTGTCAGTGACAGACTGTTACAGCATTTCTATTGTTTTTTTTGTTTTTTTTTTTAAGATTTTATTTATTTACTTGGTAGAGAGAGAGCGAGCGAGCACAAGCAGGGGGAGCAGCAGGCAGAGGGAGAGGGAGAAGCAGACTCCCCGCTAGCAGAGAGCCAGACGTGGGGCTCAATCACAGGACCCTGGGATCATGACCTGAGCCGAAGGCAGATGCTTAACCGACTGAGCCACCCAGGCGCCCCCTGCCTTTTTTAAGATTTATTTATTCTAGAGAGAGAGAGCATGGGGAGGGGCAGAAGCAAGGGGGAGAGCGAGAGAGAGAATCCTCAGACTCCCCTCTGAGTATAGAGCCCCACAAGGTGCTCAATCCCAGGACCCGGAAATCATGACCTAAGCTGAAACCAAGAGTCGGACGCCCTACTGAGTGAGCCACCCAGGCACCCTTACAGCATTTTCTTTTTTTTTTAAGTTAAATTCAATTAATTCACATATAATGTATTATTTTTTTCAGGGGTACAGGTCTGTGATTCATCAGTCTTATACCCGGTGCTCATTATAACACATTCCTTCCCCAATGTCCATCACCCAGTTACCCCATCCCTCCACCCCCCAGCATTTTTATCTCACTTAGTTTCCAATATTTAAAGTTCTAGAGTTTTTACATAACAGTCTGCATTTATGATTTATTTGGAGAATTCTAAAGACCTGGCAGTACTGGGCCATGATTCTCTTAGGGCAGAAGGATTTTCCAGTCATTTGTATTCATGTCACTTCTTTTCATCTCTTGACATTGAGGGCAAGTGTCATTTGTTATTTGTATTCACACCTGTTCTTTCATTTTTATTATAGTAGAGAGTAAAGTGAAATTTTCTTGTACCCTAACAAAAATTAGGTAATGAAAGCCACATGTTGAAAGACAAAGGGGGAAGACATGTTGAACGTGCAAAGTAAGTTTGTGTTGGAAGAATACACCTAGCCCACCCTACCTTTGTCCTGTTTCCTTGACAGTCCCCCACCCCAGCCCCTTGTAGGCATTTGAAATTGCTATCCCAGCTATACACATTTGTGAGGTTAAGATGGTGACTTAAGCTGTTTCCCTGCACCTGCATGTTCGTGTCATACATATGAATTTCCACTAGAGGTTCCTAATACCACACTGAATAAGCAGAAAACTGCCGAGTCCTCCTTGGCTTCTGACTCGTACATTGATTTAGTAAGTCTAGGGTAGGGCTCTGGACTCTAATTTAACGAGCAGGTAATTCTCATCAATATGAACATTTAGGAAATACTGGCTCAGAGCATAACCAGTTATTTGTAAATGTTCCATGTTTACTTGAAAAGAATGTGTACTGTTTTCTCGAAGTCATAATCTAAGCTTATTGTTCAAGTTTGTTAACTATTTTCAGATTCTCTATATTATTTGCTCGCTTAGATCTGGACATTTCTGAAAGAGGTGTCTCAGTTTTCTGCTATGTATTTGTTCATTTCTTATATTCCAAATTCCCATTTGTGCTTGGATCCAGTTATGGACTCTTCAGTTCTCTTCATTTCTTTTATGTTTCTCCTTGATAAGCTATACATCAGAAAAACTTTGAAATAGGAAAGGCCTTCTTAAACAAGACATAAAGGAAAGGATTTTATTTTTAACTACATAAAAAGTTAAAAGTTTATTATAATCATATCTTAAACAGAATTGAAAGAATAATGGCAATATATTGATAATTATTGACCCTGAATGGTGGGTATATAGAGAGATTAATTATCTGACCATACAATAAAAAAATGTTTAATTAAATTGTGTAGAAATATTGTTATGCACACACACCAGTATTGGGTTAGGTACATTAAACATATTTTTAAATCTCCTAAAGAACTTCCTGCAAATCAGTAAGAAAAAAGACAATCTAGTAGAAAAATAAATGTAAAAAAAAAAAAAAAAAGTAATTTTTAAAGTAAAACATAAAATAAAAAAGAATATGAGCAGGCAGTTAATGGAAGAGAAAGTATAAAGGACCAATAACGTATGACCTCAGTACCAATCAGGGAAATGCTAATTTAAACAATAATGACTGGTTCTTTTAATCCATTATAGGATTAAAAAACATGGGGAAAAAAAATTGATAATGAAGTGTTGGCCAGCATCAGGGAAACTAGATATTCTTACACACTAATGAGAAGAAAAATCGACAGGCTTTTTGAAGGGAAATATGATATTACCTATTAAAATAAACTGTTTTTAATGAGTCCTATTTCTCATTATTCTAGAGAATACCCAGAGAAATACTGAAAGATATTTTCTTTGCTATATTACAAATAGTAGTTTAAAAATTTTAAGCAATTTTAAGCAGTGAAAGGATATAGTACCGTATACTTATACTATGCATAAGTTTTACAAATTGGTATCTAGAGATTTACTCGCATTGATCAACAAATTGGATTGATTTCTTTTTTTTTTTTTTTTTTTTTTAAAGATTTTATTTATTTATTTGAGAGAGAGAGAATGAGTACATGAGAGGGGGGAGGGTCAGAGGGAGAAGCAGACTCCCTGCCGAGCAGGGAGCCGGATGCGGGACTCGATCCAGGGACTCCAGGATCATGACCTGAGCCGAAGGCAGTCGCTTAACCAACTGAGCCACCCAGGCGCCCTGGATTGATTTCTGAAACCAAACTGAACTATAAAGTGTATGTTTTAAAATTGTGAACAGTGTTTTATTTTTATGTGTTTATATTCATGTAAATACATTGAAAATAGCTTTCAGAAACTAAGTGTGATTGTAGTTTGGTTTAATGGTGGGCTTATAGTCTGTATTTCTTGGAAAGAAGAATTTGTTATCTGTAATTTATAATTTCATGTCATGAATTGTTCTACAGTGTTTTATGGATTTAGATTTTTAAAAATTCTTCTCTATCTGAATTGTACTAGTCTAAAAAATAAAACAGCTAGTATCTATTGTTTCCTATAAAGAATGTAAAAAAAAAAAAAAGTAATTTAGGATGTAAATATATTTGCATTATTTACTTGTTACATGCTATGGTCTTAAGCCAAATTTTAGTAAAAGTGTTTTGTATGTTCATTAATGAAGAAAATACAATTTAAAAAAATCTTTTGAGCTTTTTAGGACTTCTTGTTTGGTCACCTGGGACTAGTGGGTCTACTTCCATGGTAACAGCTGTAACTTAAACTCAGCATTGGGCTTTGGGCATGTCTTTGTGATTGTTTTTATAAATTTTATGGCATCAGCTGTTTCACACTTCCTCAATTTCTTAAAGGTTGGCATCAAAAAGACTTTGCAGGTCAAGATAGTGGCCATCAATACTTCTCCAAAAGAATACTTTTTTTTTTTTTGCTAATTGCCTATAACATGTAATTTTTGTATAATCTCTTCATTGATAAGATTATTTGGCTTTCATACCAATACCAGAAGGTAAAAGGTTTTGTGTCTTGGGTGGTGCTGATGTTTTAATGAATGTTAATGAATCTTAAGGATCAGTCAATGCCTGCCTTTAAAATTTACCACTTACTTGGGAACACACAATGAGGTACATAACATTTATACATTGACAAAGACTATTTTAAATCTTGTTTTTCCTAACTGCTCTTTTCTTTTTACAGAATCTAGTGCTGGCAGAAAATAGTCCTGGAAGGGATAGTACTGAATATTTTATTATATTTGACCCTCAGCTACCAGCTCTATCAAGAACGTTAGAACCATATATCCTACCATTTATGTTTTACAATGGTAAGTTTTTAGGAAAGTAGAGGATTTTTCTTATGTTAGTGTTATTTTTTAAATTTTGCTTTCCATTAAGATAGTATTTATTAGTTACCTAGTCATGTTATGCCATATTTTAGAAAAGTCACAATTTTAGAATTGTTTGAATTATCTGAATGTTTTTTCTTAGATGTTAAGAAGCAGCAACAAATGGCAGCACTTACAAAAGAAAAGGACCAGTTATCTAAGAATATTATAATGTATAGAAGTTTATTTGAAGCCAGTAATCAGCTTCTTGATGAAATGAAGTGTAAGTCATTTTGTATTCAAAGGTAATAAAAAATTAGGCTTTGGGGAATGGTAAGGCAGAAGGTTGAGACCATGAGACATAAGAATTGTCTACTTTCTTGAACTACAAATAAACTGCAGAACACTGCAGTAATGTGTAAGGAAGTAAGGCAGTAATGATTGCTTATATTCTTTGTTATTTGATCTTCTTATGTATTCCAGCACTTTAAATAAATTTATATCCTGCTTACCAATAAAAATTTGAGATTTTTTTTTATTAGAAATCAATCTGTGGAAATTTAAGGCTTTTGACATGATAGTAATGTTTATATCTAGCTCCAGGTTCTGGCAGAAGATATTGAAAGACAGTATTACTGGGGAAGTGACATGTAATATAATTTTTAGTTTGAGTCATGGGACTGTGTATTTTACTTAAAATATCTGCAGTATGTCACACTATGGAGGTGTACAGGGCAGCAAACACTGTATAGAAATATGTAACTTATTTTTAAGTCAATGCACAATGTTTGCGATTTTTAATAAATTTTGTAGACCATTAAAATAAGACATTTGCTCAGTTGTGGTTTATCTTTTTCTGTTTGTCAGATTTTTTTGCTATGGTTTTTGTCTTTGTGCTAATTACATATGTAGTTAAAATTTTGATCCATTAACCGACAAATGTACTGCCTGCCTCATAGTACTCACTTTTGTTTATCCAAGGTCAGTGATATTTAGAGGATAATGGGAGCTAAGTAGGATGATGAGCTAATACATCAGTAGTAGCACTAAAGATTCTTTTTATAAAGTCTTACTTGGTTCTTGTCACAACTTTATGCAATTATGTAATGTGTAGTCATGTGGATTAGGATTAAACAATTTATCTAAGATTACTTGGAGTTTGCAGTATTAATATATATGATATCTTCCTTAACTGCCTTAAAACCAAATTTTGGTTTTTTAAAACCAACCTTAATACCACCTTTAAAACCAAATTTTGTTTCTCATTTTTGTGTATTAGATCCAAATCTTAATTTTAGACTTTTAGTTTCATTTTGTATTTCTAAAATAGTCACTTAGATTTTTTCACTTTAGCATTAGTCACTACAAGAGATAAAAAAACAAGAGATTGAAAATATTTTTCAAAAACTGTATTTGGGTATTACTACAAATTGATGCAGGTTTGTTTGTTTTTGTTTTTAATTTTAGGCCAAGTCGAAGAAGCAAAATTAAAAGAGGCTCAGTTGCAAAATGAACTAAAAACACATAATATTGACATTCCTACAACACAACAGGTACAGTTTCCATGTATATGTGAAAAATTTTTTTAATTTAATTCTAGTCTATAATTTTTTTTATCATTTTTTTATTTACAGTGTTATGGGCACTCTTGTTTTGGGGGGTTCCAAGACATGTGGATTATAGTCTAGCCACTTACTAGACATTAGAAGGGGCTAACAAAATGATAGAACACTTTTTTAAAAAATATGAATAATAAGTATTTATTATAGTTTGTTTATAATAGCAAAAGATCAGAAACAAAAACATGGTTAAATAAATTATGATATATTCACGTAATGGAATAAAGGCCAAACATTATTTTAAATGTTTTAAATATTTCCGTGTTTCAGTTATTTGTAAACGTTTCAGTGATTCACTTTCATGCAACTACTCATTGAACATTTACTTTGTAGTTAGTGCTGTGCTAATCCAGGCTATCTTAGAGAACAAGGGATAGCTTTATACATATTGAAATGGAATGATCTATGCAGTTTTAGGTGAAAAAATAAAGGTGAGTTTAAGGATAGTTAGAACGTATGCCCCTATATGTGGAAAAATATGTATGTTCGTAGATGTTAATACATGTGTATATATTAAGAGGTTGGTGTTATTATCCCTATTTTACAAATAAGAAAACAGACTTGAGAATATGGCAAAATCTGATCAGAGAACCAGTAGGGATGTAACTATGATTTTAATTTAAAATTATCTGACCCCAAATCACAGGGACTTTCCGATACAGCATGTTTTTTTTTTTTTATTATGTTAATCACCATACATTACATCATTAGTTTTTGATGTAGTGTTCCATGATTCACTGTTTGTGCATAACACCCAGTGCTCCATGCAGAATGTGCCCTCTTTAATACCCATCACCAGGCTAACGCATCCTCCCACCCCCTCCCCTCTAGAACCCTCAGTTTGTTTTTCAGAGTCCATCGTCTCTCATGGTTCGTCTCCCCCTCCAATTTGCCCCCCTTCATTCTTCCCCTCCTGCTATCTTCTTTTTTTTTTTTTTTGCCTTACCATATATTGCATTATTTGTTTCAGAGGTACAGATCTGTGATTCAACAGTCTTGCACAATTCACAGCGCTCACCATAGCGCATACCCTCCCCAGTGTCTATCACCCAGCCACCCCATAATCCCACCCCAACCCCCACTCCAGCAACCCTCAGTTTGTTTCCTGAGATTAAGAATTCCTCATATCAGTGAGGTCATATGATACATGTCTTTCTCTAATTGACTTATTTCGCTCAGCATAACACCCTCCAGTTCCATCCACGTCGTTGCAAATGGCAAGATCTCATTCCTTTTGATGGCTGCATAATACTCCATTGTATATATATACCACATCTTCTTTATCCATTCATCTTTTGATGGACATCTTGGCTCTTTCCACAGTTTGGCTGTTGTGGACATTGCTGCTATAAGCATCGGGGTGCATGTACCCCTTCGGATCCCTACATTTGTACCTTTGGGGTAAATACCCAGTAGTGCAATTGCTGGATCGTATGGTAGCCCTATTTTCAACTTTTTGAGGAACCTCCATACTGTTTTCCAGAGTGGTTGCACCAGCTTGCATTCCCACCAACAGTGTAGGAGGGTTCCCGTTTCTCTGCATCCCCGCCAACATCTGTCATTTCCTGACTTGTTAATTTTAGCCATTCTGAGTGGTGTGAGGGGGTATCTCATTGAGGTTTGATTTGGATTTCCCTGATGCCAAGTGATGTTGAGCACTTTTTCATGTGTCTTTTGGCCATTTGGATGTCTTCTTTGGATAAATGTCTGTTCATGTCTTCTGCCCATTTCTTGATTGGATCATTTCTTCTTTGGGTGTTGAGTTTGATATGTTCTTTATAGATTTTGAATACTAGCCCTTTATCTGATATGTCATTTGCAAATATCTTCTCCCATTCTGTCGGTTGTCTTTTGGTTTTGTTGACTATTTCCTTTGCTTTGCAAAAGCTTTTTATCTTGATGAAGTCCCAATAGTTCATTTTTGCCCTTGCTTCCCTTGCCTTTGGAGATGTTTCTAGGAAGAAGTTGCTGCGGCTGAGGTCGAAGAGGTTGCTGCCTGTGTTCTCCTTTAGGATTTTGATGGACTCCTGTCTCACATTGAGGTCTTTCAACCATTTGGAGTCTATTTTTGTGTGTGGTGTAAGGAAATGGTCCAGTTTCATTCTTCTGCATGTGGCTAATTTTCCCAACACCATTTGTTGAAGAGACTGTCTTTTTTCCATTGGACATTCTTTCCTGCTTTGTCAAAGATTAGTTGACCATAGAGTTGAGGGTCCATTTCTGGGCTCTCTATTCTGTTCCATTGATCTCTCTGTTTTTGTGCCAGTACCATACTGTCTTGATGATGACAGCTTTGTAATAGAGCTGGAAGTCCGGAATTGTGATGCTGCCAGCTTTGCTTTTCTTTTCCAACATTCCTCTGGCTATTCGGGTTGGGGTCTTTTCTGGTTCCATACAAATTTTAGGATTATTTGTTCCATTTCTTTGAAAAAAGTGGATGGTATTTTGATGGGGATTGCATTAAATGTGTAGATTGCTCTAGGTAGCTTTGACATCTTCACAATATTTGTTCTTTCAATCCATGAGCATGGAACGTTTTTCCATTTCTTTGTGTCTTCCTCAATTTCTTCCATGAGTATTTTATAGTTTTCTGAGTACAGATCCTTTGCCTCTTTAGTTAGATTTATTCCTAGGTATCTTATGGTTTTGGGTGCAATTGTAAATGGGATCGACTCCTTCATTTCTCTTTCTTCTGTCTTGTTGTTGGTGTATAGGAATGCCACTGATTTCTGTGCATTGATTTTATATCCTGCCACTTTACTGAATTCCTGTATGAGTTCTAGCAGTTTTGGGGTGGAGTCTTTTGGGTTTTCCACATAAAGTATCATATCATCTGCAAAGAGTGAGAGTTTGACTTCTTCTTTGCCGATTTGGATGCCTTTGATTTCTTTTTGTTGTCTGATTGCTGTGGCTAGGACTTCTAGTACTATCTAGAATAGCAGTGGTGATAGTGGACATCCCTGCCGTGTTCCTGACCTTAGGGGGAAAGCTCTCAGTTTTTCCCCATTGAGAATGATATTTGCTGTGGGTTTTTCATAGGTGGCTTTTATGTTATTGAGGTATGTACCCTCTATCTCTATACTCTGAAGAGTTTTGATCAAGAAAGGATGCTGTACTTTGTCAAATGCTTTTTCTGCATCTGTTGAGAGGATCATATGATTCTTGTTCTTTCTTTTATTAATGTATTGTATCACGTTGATTGATTTCCAAATGTTGAACCAACCTTGCAGCCCAGGGATAAATCCCACTTGGTCATGGTGAATAATCTTTTTAATGTACTGTTGGATCCTATTGGCTAGTATTTTGGTGAGAATTTTTGCATCCATGTTCATCAGGGATATTGGTCTGTAATTCTCCTTTTTGATGGGGTCTTTGTCTGGTTTGGGGATCAAGGTAATGGTGGCCTCATAAAACGAGTTTGGAAGTTTTCCTTCCATTTCTATTTTTTGGAACAGTTTCAGAAGAATAGGTATTAATTCTTCTTTAAATGTTTGGTAGAATTCCCCTGGGAAGCCATCTGGCCCTGGGCTTTTGTTGGGAGATTTTTGATGACTGCTTCAATTTCCTTAGTGGTTATAGGTCTGTTCAGGTTTTCTGTTTCTTCCTGGTTCAGTTTTGGTAGTTGATACATCTCTAGGAATGCATCCATTTCTTCCAGGTTATCTAATTTGCTGGCATAGAGTTGCTCATAATATGTTCTTATGATTGTTTGTATTTCTTTGGTGTTGGTTGTGATCTCTCCTCTTTCATTCATGATTTTGTTGATTTGGGTCATTTCTCTTTTCTTTTTGATAAGTCTGGCCAGGGGTTTATCAATCTTGTTAATTCTTTTAAAGAACCAGCTCCTAGTTTCGTTGATTTGTTCTACTGTTCTTTTGGTTTCTATTTCATTGATTTATTATTTCTCTTCTCCTGCTGGGTTTAGGCTTTATTTGCTGTTTTTTCTCTAGCTCCTTTAGGTGTAGGGTTAGGTTGTGTATTTGAGACCTTTCTTGTTTCTTGAGAAAGGCTTGTATTGCTATATACTTTCCTCTTAGGACTGCCTTTACTGCATCCCAAAGATTTTGAACAGTTGTGTTTTCATTTTCATTGGTTTCCATGAATTTTTTTAATTCTTCTTTAATTTCCTGGTTGACCATTCATTCTTTAGTAGGATGCTCTTTAGCCTCCATTTATTTGAGTTCTTTCCAACTTTCCTCTTGTGATTGAGTTCTAGTTTCAACACATTGTGGTCTGAAAATAGGCAGGGAATGATCCCAGTCTTTTGGTACCAGTTGAGACCTGATTTGTGACCTAGGATGTGATCAATTCTGGAGAATGTTCCATGGGCACTAGAGAAGAATGTGTATTCTGTTGCTTTGGGATGGAATGTTCTGAATATATCTGTGAAGTCCATTTGGTCCAGTGTGTCATTTAAAGTCTTTATTTCCTTGTTGATCTTTTGCTTAGATGATCTGTCCATTTCAGTGAGGGGGGTGTTAAAGTCCCCCACTATTATTGTATTGTTGTCGATGTGTTTCTTGGGTTTTGTTATTAATTGGCTGCTCCCATGTTAGGGGCATAGATATTTACAATTGTTAGATCTTCTTGTTGGATAGACCGTTTTAGTAGGATAGACCCTTTAAGTAAGATATAGTGTCCTTCCTCATCTCTTATTACAGTCTTTGGTTTAAAATCTAATTTGTCTGATAAAAGGATTGCCACCCCAGCTTTCTTTTGGTGTCCATTAGCATGGTAAATGGTTTTTCACCCCCTCACTTTCAATCTGGGGGTGTCTTTGGGTCTAAAATGAGTCTCTTGCAGACAGCATATCGATGGGTCTTGTTTTTTAATCCAATCTGATAGTCTGTGTCTTTTGATTGGGGCATTTAGCCCATGTACATTCAGGGTAACTATTGAAAGATAGGAATTTAGTGCCATTGTATTGCCTGTAAGGTGACTGTTACTGTATATTGTCTGTGTTCCTTTCTGGTCTATGTTGTTTTTAGGCTCTCTCTTTGCTTAGAGGACCCCTTTTAATATTTCTTGTAGGGCTGGTTTCGTGTTTGCAAATTCCTTTAGTTTTTGTTTGTCCTGGAAGCTTTTTATCTGTCCTTCTATTTTCAGTGACAGCCTAGCTGGGTATAGTATTCTTGGCTGCATATTTTTCTCATTTAGTGCTCTGAATATATCCTGCCAGTCCTTTTGGGCCTGCCAGGTCTCTGTGGATAGGTCTGTTGCCAATCTAATGTTTCTACCATTGTAGGTTACATATCTCTTCTCCCGAGCTGCTTTCAGGATTTTCTCTTTGTCTCTGAGACTCGTAAGTTTTACTATTAGATGTCGGGGTGTTGACCTATTTTTATTGATATTGAGAGGGGTTCTCTGTGCCTTCTGGATTTTGATGCCTGTTTCCTTCCCCAAATTAGGGAAGTTCTCTGCTGTAATTTGCTCCAATATACCTTCTGCCCCCCTCTCTCTCTCTCTTCTTCTTCTGGGATCCCAATTATTCTAATGTTGTTTCTTCTTACGGTATCGCTTATCTCTTGAATTCTGCTCTCGTGATCCAGTAGTTGTTTATCTCTCTTTTTCTCAGCTTCTTTATTTTCCATCATTTGGTCTTCTATATCCCTGATTCTTTCTTCTGCCTCATTTATCCCAGCAGTTAGAGCCCCCATATTTGATTGCACCTCATTAATAGCCTTTTTTATTTCGACTTGGTTAGATTTTAGTTCTTTTATTTCTCCAGAAAGGGTTTCTCTAGTATCTTCCATGCTTTTTTCAAGCCCATCTAGTATCTTTAAATTGATGATTCTGAACTCTAGATCTGACATCGTACTAATGTCCGTATTGAGTAGGTCCCTGGCAGTCGGTACTACCTCTTGTTCTTTTTGTTGAGGTGATTTTTTCCATCTTGTCATTTTGTCCAGAGGAGAATAGGTGAATGAGAAAACAAAATGCTAACAGGGTAACAACGTCCCCAGAAAATACACTCTAAACAAATCAGAAAAGACCTGAAACCGGGGGAAAAGAAAGGGAAAGAAAGAAAAAAGAAGAAGAAGAAAAAGAAAAAGATAAAAACAAACAAAAACAGAACAAAACAAAAAAAAACAGAATATGATCAAATATGATCAGGCTGGTGCATAGATCAGTGCCACACACTAGATTTTGGGTGTATTTTGGTCTGTTAGAAGAAAGTGCCTCCCAAAATTTTGAAGAAAGAAAAACTCATATATGTACAAAAATAAGGGTTGATATGATGAAGGGATAGAATATGACTGTAAAGATAAAATTATAAAAAATTTTATAAAAGGAATTGATAAGTTGTTTGAAAAAAGAAAGAAGAGGATTAAAAAAAAATGTGATCAGGCAGGAGAGTAGAGCAAAGCCATACACTAGAGATTTAGGGTATATTTTGATCTGTTAGAAGAAAGTGTATCTCAAAATTTTAAAGAGAGGAAAACTTACATATATATGCCAAAAATAAGGGTAACTACTATGAAGGGATAGAATATGACTCTAAAAATGAAAAATAAAAATGTTTTTTAAAAAAGGGTTGAAAAAGGGAAAAAGAAAAATTAAAAAAAAAATTAACTTTGAAAGACTGAAGAATCATGGTAAAAAAGCCACGGATTCTATGTGCAGTATTCCCCTAGCGCTGGAGTTCTGCTGTTGTCATTGATCGGTAGACTTGGTCTTGGCTGGATGTTCTTGCTGATCTTCTGGGGGAGGAGCCTGTTGCCGTGGTTCCCAAATGTCTTTGCGGGAGGCGGAATTGCCCCGCCCTTGCTGGTCCACGCTAAGTAATGTGCTTGGGTTTGCTCTCGGGAACTTTTGTTCCCTATAAGCTTTCCGTACAGCTTTGGAGGAGGAGAGTGAGAATGGCGGCCTCCCAATCTCCACCCCGGAGGAGAGGAGAACTCGGGGCCCCGCTCCTCAGTGAGCCTCCAGAGAAAAGCAGTCAGTCACTCCTGTCTCCCCAGTCTCCGGCCGCACTCCGTGCTCACCCGGCCCATGACCGAGCATTTCTATCTCTGGCACCCGACTCGGTGTGGAGTCTCCAAACCCAGCAGATCCCTGCGGTGCGCTCCCACGCCACTCCTCCTGGGGGAGGAAGGAGAGTCTCCCCGGATCTGCCGCTTGTTGGGTCCCTGCTGGAGGAGCAGTGGCCTGTGCCGCAGATCACAGTTTATGGCAACCCCGAGCTGAGACCCGCGCCTGGGCTCCGTCTCTGCAGCCGGCTTTCCCTCTCTGATACCTGGGAGCTCTGCCGCACTCAGGCATCCCCGGTCTTCCTGTGACCCTGAGGTTCCTGAGACCACACTGTCCCTTGAGGGTTCTACCCCCCGCTTAGCCACTGGAGTGATGTCCCTCAGCGGAGCCGACTTCTAAAAGTTCTGATTTTGTGCTCCGCTGCTCTTTCACTTGCCAGAAGCGGCCAACAGAGGTCCCCTCCACCGCTGTCTATCCTCCCGAATATCGCCTCGGATTCACTTCTCTGCACGTCCTACCTTCCAGAAAGTGGTCGCTTTTCTGTTCAGAGAGTTGTTGCTATTCTTTTCTTCGATCTCCTGTTGAGTTTGTAGGTGTTCAGAATGGTTTGATCCCTATCCAGCTGAATTTCTGAGACCAGACGAAATCCAGGTCTCCTACTCCTCCGCCATCTTGCTCTGCCCCCGATAGAATACTTTTTTCAAAGAAATTACAGTTTGTGTTTCTAATGTAATGACCCCAATATAAGTGAAATTTATAATATGTCAATTTGAGAACTATATTGAAGGGGCTTCATAAGTTATAACCAGTATATGTGATGGCAAAGAAAATGAGAGAAAGTGACAATATTTTTTTTAAACTTACGTTTTTTTATGTGTATAGCTCAGTTGCAAAGAGAAGTCCTATTGTGGGTTGTGTATTTCCTAACTATCAAGATAAAGTCAGTGAGGTGAAAGCTTTACATTACTATACCATAATGCCTGTTTAATAACTTTATGTTCTTGAGTTGTCCAAATTGTTGATTTTTCTCTGCTATCATTATGGCTGTCTAGTACAGGAGTAATTGGCCTTGTAGTTAATTTTTCTTTACAAATTACAGATGCCACACATTGAAGCACTTTTGAAAAGAAAGTTATCAGAACAGGAAGAACTGAGGAAAAAACCTAGAAGATCATGTACTCTTCCAAACTATACTAAAGGCAGTGGAGATGTTTTGGGAAAGGTTTGTGTTTAAGCCTATTAAGAGGCAGTACATTTTATTATGTTGTTTTGTCTAAAATGTGTTAAAGTGACATAATAATAGTGTCAGTTTCTTTGTACTTTTTCATTTTTTCCCATAAATTACTTGTTCTCGTTACCATAATAGGGATTTGGCAGAATTTAAAACTGAAATGCATAATTCCGTAATTCTTATTTACTGTTGAGGGCTGTCGCAGAAATTAGCATGTTTCAGTCCAAGGCTTGTTATCTGCTTATAGATGCTTTCATGTTCTATGACTTAATAGGTAGCCAAGACCTTTCCATGTGACTCAAACTTCAGTGAGACAACAAAAGAAAAAGATTAGAATTTTGTTGAGTCTAATATTGTTAGAAAGTGAATTCTGGGATTTAAGCTCCTAGAACTTAAGAAAAAATAACAATAAACAAAAAACTTCATGCATATTTACTGCCAAAAGAGCGCCATTCTTTCTTCTTTAATTCTTTGCCTCTTTGGTCTTCCCTTTTGTCAAATGAAATGTATTTTCATTTTTATCTTATGATTATTCAGTCTTGAACATTCTATTTTATAGAAAGTGTTTCTTTATTTTTTAAAGATTTTATTTGACAGAGACACAGCGAGAGAGGGAACACAAGCAGGGGGAGTGGGAGAGGGAGAAGCAGGCTTCCCGCAGAGCAGGGAGCCTGATGCGGGGCTCGATCCCAGGATCCAGGGATCATGACCTGAGCCAAAGGCAGACGCTTAACGGCTGAGCCACCCGGGCACCCCTCTATTTTTTTTTTTTTTAAAGATTTTATTTACCTACTTGACATAGAGATAGCAAGCCCGAGCAGAGGGAGGGGGAGAGGGAGAAGCAGGCTCCCCGCTGATCAGGGAGCCCAGTGCGTGGCTTGATCCCAGAGTCCTAGGATCATGACCTGAGCCGAAGTCAGATTCTTAACCAACTGAGCCACCCTAGAAAGTGTTTCTTATAGGTGTCCTCAGCACCTTCAGTTTTTGATGGTATTAAGATTTGTGGTATTATATGTATATGTGTTTTCCTTGCTAAACTTTTCCATTTAATATGCATCTCCCCTTTCTGCTTTCACCTCTGTTTTAAAATTGAGGAAACTGAAACTGAGGTACAGAAAGATTTAAAAAAACTTGTTCAAGGTTACATAACAAGCGGGTAAATGGCAGAGCACAGACTCAAGCCCAGGCAGTCTGATTCCAAAATCTGATTGTTAAATCACTGTTCTTTATGCCTATGTACATACTACTTTTACAACCACTGTATGAGTTTTTTATAGTGTTTCTAGTTTTTGCATGAGGATATTGAAATTCAGAGAACTTGTCAATATATAGTTAGTAAGGGGCGGAACTTAGATGTAAACCAAGGTTTCCCTGACTCCAAAGTCCATTGTAGTTTCTTTATAAGTGGTTCCCTAACATCACAAGCCAACTACACAGTGAAAATAGAGGGTAATGGTTATTCCAAAAGTGTGTAACCATGTTTAATAGTGAAACCATGTTGCATTATTCTTTAAACCCTGAATATGAAAATTGAAAAATTAAGATGTAAATTTATAAGTTGGAAAACAAGATTCTGATTTATAATTTTTAAAATTGTTATTCCTCAGAACCAATTTAAAGAATTTACAGAAAGAAGCTGTCTTTATAGAAGAAGCAGTCCTATGATTTAAGCATATAGATAACTATAGTTAGCCTGCTTTTAGGTACTGACATTCCACATTCAATGGTTATTTGATACAAAATTCTTAATAGGTAAGATTTTACCAAAGCATAAAATAAATTTTAGTGGAAGAAATATATTTTAAAATCTTCCATTTTAATATTTCTCATATCTAAAAAATCTGGGGGAAACCTTTGAAGTCTCATTTTATGTAGGCTCTCCTCTGTCCTCTCAGAATATGAGCCCTCTCCTAACCATCAAGAGAAAGTTTTCCACTCCCTTCAAATCATGCTTAATCTTCATTGATACTTCTTTAAAAAAATTCTTCCTGGTATTTATTCTAACTAGAATAAATGTGGAATGTAGAAGGGACAAGAGGAGATTTTCACCTAGACTTTATAATGTGTTTTGTGTTTATTTTTATAATTGTGAATACCTCAGTTAACTTGGATGTTTTAGTCTTGCCCTCCTTAATTCCAAATACCTTGAAATTCCATCTGTATTTCTTTCGTTTAAGTGCCATTCATCTCCTATCCCTGAGGAAAAATTCATAACATCCATGAAAAATGGCTAGGGTAGGCTCAAAAAAGCTGAAAAAGTAGTTAAAGCTTGAATGAACAGAACATTGTATATGGTACACAAGTAAAAATAATTGAGCTCATGTCTCCTTTCGGAAAAGAAAATATTATATATATACTTTGTATCACCTGAAAGTTTAAGGAGAAAGTGTAATGTTGAGCCTTCTACTCATAGCTTTACTTAGATATAATTACCCCATGGGCCGCCTGGATGGCTCAGTTGGTTAAGCATCCGACTCTTGATTTCAGCTCGGGTCTTGATCTGGGGGTTGTGAGATAGAGCCCATGTCGGGCTCAGTGGGAAGTCTGCTTGGGATTCTCTCTTTCCTTCCACCCCCTCCCCCCACGCGCTCTCTCTCTCTCTCTCTCAAAATATTTTTTTTTAAAAATTACCCCATTTATAAGATTAGAGTACTTGTGAGCAACCACAAAAGGGATCCCTGTCCTAGCACTTGTGGTCACACGTAGAATGAGATCACTCACTTTGATTTGCCTCTTCTAATACTTCCTCTGTTTGCTGGAACATTTTTTTCATCTTCGTTTACATGTACTAGTTTCTTTGCTTGTCTCTCTTCTTATCTTTATTCCACTAACAGAGCATTGGAATACAAGAGTAGACATTGTGATGTTTCCAACAGTGACACATATTCATCGCTAAGGCAGGTTTTTGCAGCCTGGTCAGTTAAGAATAAAGGATAGACAGTTCAGGAGGAAAGGAGAATGTTTTGTGGACCATTTGTTTTTGTGTGTGTGTGGCAGTTTTAAGTTAATAGTTTTTAAAATCAGTACTTTTTAATGGAAACAACTTGACCAACAATCTGTCACAGAATTCTGAGACCCATTAAAACAAAAGTTTGATGAGGAAAAAAAAAAAAAGAGTAAAGGATAGATGTGACTATACCAGTGTAGTGAATGAGCTTTTGAAATTGGCCTCAAAATTTCAATCTTGTTAGACTTTGAGCAAGAATGCTTGTGACTAAAGTATTTGCAAATAGGAGAGGGGCTACTTACCCTAAGTTCCAGTGTTTCTTATAAGCAGAAGAAATCATTCTTATTTGTGATGTTTAGATTTGTTTTTGAAAGAAATACTATAATATTGGAGTAAGATATCTACTTAGAAAGGTATGATATGTAACTATATTTTTAATTGAATCTTAATCTTCATCTATTGTATGTGTATATTATTTAAATGTATTTTATGATTACTTTATCAATTAAGACATATCTCAATAGTAGAGCTATCAACTGAAAAATGTACATCATCAATTAGCTGATAACATTCTAAGTATTTTTACTTGCTCATTTCCAAAATTTATAGGAGTTTAATTTGTAGATGAGTTTCTCCAAAATTTAATAGCAGAATAGATATTTAATATTCAAACCAGTGAGTTTTTGTAGCTTGAGAATTTTTTGTTAATTCATGTGAGTATTTCAGAAAAGGTTTTGCTGTTTAGATGTGGGCTTTTAAAATACTTAATAGCAAATTTTTATACATTTAAAAGTTTTTTACTTGATTTTTAAAAATGGCTTATAGATTGCACACCTGGCACAAATTGAAGATGATAGAGCTGCAATGGTTATTTCTTGGCATCTGGCAAGTGACATGGACTGTGTTGTCACCCTGACCACTGATGCTGCACGTCGTATCTATGATGAAACTCAAGGTCGTCAGCAGGTGTTGCCCCTGGATTCTATTTATAAGAAGACTCTTCCAGATTGGAAAAGGTTAGAAAAAAAGTGGGAGTAATGACTTTTTCTGAAATATCTTTTATTACATTCAGTTAGCCACTGTATAGTAACGTCATTAGTTTTTGATGTAGTGTTCAGTGATTCGTTAGTTGCATATAACACCCAGTCCTCATCACAACACGTGCCCTTCTTAATACCCATCACCTGGTTACCCCGTCCCCCCACCCCCCCTCCCTTCTGTAACCCTCAGTTTGTTTCCCGGAGTCCAGAGTTTCTCATGGTTTGTCTCCCTCTCCAATTTCTTCCCATTCAGTTTTCCCTCCCTTTCATTCTATTGCTTATGTTCCACATATGAGTGAAACCATATGATAATTGTCTTTCTCTGCTTGACTTACTTCACTTAGCATAATCCCCTCCAATTCCATCCACGTCAGTGCAAATGGTGTGTATTCATCCTTTCTGATGGCTGAGTAATATTCCATTGTATATATATACCACATCCTCTTTATCCATTCATCTGTTGAAGGGCATCTAGGCTCCTTCCACAGTTTGGCTATTGTGGACATTGCTGCTACGAACACTGGGGGACATGTGCCCCTTCTTTTCACTACATCTGTATCTTTGGGATAAATACCCAGTAGTACAATTGCTGGGTCATAGGGTAATTCTATTTTCAACATCTTGAGGAACCTCCATACTGTTTTCCAGAGTGGCTGTACCAACTTGCATTCCCACCAACAGTGTAAGAGGGTTCCCCTTTCTCCACATCCTCGCCGACATTTGTTGTTTCCTGTTTTGTTAATTTTTGCCATTCTAACTGTTGTAAGGTGGTATCTCATTGTGGTTTTGATTTGTATTTCCCTGATGACTAGTGATGTTGAGCATTTTTTCCTGTGTCTGGTAGCCATTTGTATGTCTTCTGTTAACGAAGTGCTTAATTTTAAAATGGTTTCTATAAAAGATGCCAAAAACAAACTGAGCAGTGACTCAAATTATCTAGATTATTTTTATTTTCGTTACAAATGTGTGTACTTCATTAAGGTTGGTATTGCAGTGTATTTACTCATATATGCTGGCCATGTTTAATTTGCCAAGTAAATGTTATTTGTATATAGGTTACACAGGCACGTACAAACCCAAAGCAAATTTTTGGCTTTTACGATAGAAAGGATGTCAATATCATTGATGAAATATGAAACTCTTTTATTTGGAGTAAGTGTATAGGTGCATGTGTTTTGTCCTGTTTATGTCCTGTGAAGATAAGCAGTCATCATTTAGGTAGAGAAAGTCTCTGTTGTAACTGCCAGTAGCGAAGTTGAAATGTAAGAGACTATCTAGTTAGAATGTTTTATTATTTTAATATAAATCTGGTTTCTTTAATTCCTCATTTACTTTTTAAAACGTTTTTAGGGAATAACCATGCAAACCAATCAGGCATTTATTATCTAAATTTAGAAATATTTTATGTGTAGTCTGATTTTGACCTTAAAAGACTGAAAGGAAATGGTAACAAAACAAAAAAGATAAAATGTAGAACAGTATTGATAATTTTCTCAGATTCCTAAATAGAGCTTTACAGTTGGGTAGGAATAGGGACTTAAGGAGAATAAGAACTCTAATATATTAAAGAGTCTACTGTGTTGTTAAACTAACATGTATTTCATTTTGTAATCTAAAAATAGTTTGAGGAAACAACCAGAATTTGAACTCGAATCTGTCTGCTTCTAAAATCTCCCACTCTGCTACTGCTCAGTACCCATTTTAAACAACATGGGAAAACCAGTCAGATCATAATTCCTGTGTTCATTAAGGGTAATACTTTTGGTGTGAATAATTTTTCCCTTTAGGAGGGCTTCTTTTATCAGCAGAATCCATTAAAACCAAGTTAAAAATCTTTGATTTAGGGAAAGTATGGATTTGGTATTTAGTGCTAATGTTTGCACTGGAAACTAGTTATCCTCTCTGTTCCTGGTATTGTGGCTCTTACTGGGATTGAGTTACCTAGCTCCTAGAGCCACCCCTACCCTCCAGCACTCCTACTTTCAAGAAGATGTGCGAAAAGCTCTGCCATGTGGAAGGGAGAGGTCCTGACACACTAGTCAGCCTCCACCTCTTGAATCCCATTGTTGTCTCTGGCTTCAGTTGTCATTCTGTACTCTGTGGGAAGGGACACAGAGCCAGAGTACCTGATCTACCTCCCTCACATGGATCTCTGTCTTGGGCCTTGCCTCTTCCCCTGTCCATGCTAGGGTCACTCTCCACATGAGATAGTCATTTTATTGGCATCCCCATTTAGGGCCAGCTTTAGAGGCTGCTTTTTCCCTTGTCAGACTCAACAGCAGTTAGTTTATATTGATTTTAGTAGAACAGATAAAACTAAGTAGGTATTCTTATATAGTAAATATTCTCATTTCTAAGGAAATTTAGGAGTGTCACTTATGGATGGGGAACTGAGTTAAATGATCGCAATAATGATAAGCAGTATATACATATGTTTTCTATATTGTTTTTTAATTAAAAATACATATTTTTTTTAATATATTTTTTAAACTTCTTTTCATTCAGACCTCTACCTCATTACCGAAATGGAAGATTGTATTTTAAACCCATTGGAGATCCAGTCTTTGCCCGAGATTTGTTAACATTTCCAGATAATGTAGAACATTGTGAAACAGGTAAAGGAAATTATGGTGGCTTTTTAATACAGATGCTACACTTATGATCCAGATATACAAATTACTGGTTATGGAAATTTATGTTCTTATTTATTTTATAAGTTATAGTTTTATTGATACTTTAATCTCTTTTTTCTTGTTAGAGAAAAGTGTTGCAATGAAATTCTAACATTACCATTCTTTCTAAGAAAATTTTGTAATGTGTTAATATTTTAATATGACCAAAGAAGATGTCATAATTTTTAAAATTTATTGAATTTTTTAGTATTTGGTATGCTGTTAGGAGACACCATTATTTTGGATAATTTGGATGCTGCCAATCATTATAGAAAAGAGGTATGTATTTGAATTTTTTTTAATTTGTAGCTCTAATTTTAATGTGTATTTTTAAAGTTTAACATATTTTTAAAGTTTAAAAGCCCTATATAGAAATAATTTTATGATAATATTCAGATGGCTAACCTTGTCAAACCAATTTAAATCCTACAAATTGATAAGCAGTATAAAATTGGGCACAATATGTGAATGAATGGGCCAAGAAATTCAAATGAGACATGTTTTTGGGATTTGAAATTGTCTAAAACTCAAGGCCAGTATCTACTCTTGACAATGGTATTGGAAAAAGTATTCTCAGATAATGTTGTGGAAATGTAATTTGGTGTAACTCTTATTTATTAGTTGTTAGGGCTGCTGTGACAAAGTGCCAGAGACTAAGTAGCTTAAACAATAGAAATTGATGGCCTCACAGTTCCAGAGGCTTGAAATCCAAATTCAA